>NW_027168815.1:547879-612879 GCF_036898095.1 Palaemon carinicauda | reverse complement strand
TAAGTGTTGGAGGTACTCCTCTTTGAAGGAAGAGAACAGAAGTAAGTCAACCATGTAACATATGCAGAAGGTAAGGTCCCAGAGTTTGCCAAACACGAGGCGTTGAAAAGTGGCCCCAGCATCATGATGGCCAAAATAGAAGTAGTTGAAGGTGTAGGAAGTAAAGGGGGTGTTGGTGGTTGTCTTCTTGATTTCTTCAGGGTTGTAGGCCACCTGATTTTACCCTGTACCAACCGTGTGTCACACGATCGTACATAAATTATTTTGTATATATTATGCTTGTATCTGTGCTCTTCCCTCGCACTAAAAAGAACCAGAACAAACATGTCTGCGTTTCTCCTATGTAACACTGTCTTGTGACGGCGCCAAGTAAGGTTGTGAACTCAAAGGCAGGTTAGAAATGACTGAGTTATATTATTGTAGAACACTCTCCTTATATACAAAACCTCAAGGAAACAGGACATAACAAGTTCACAAGACAGACAATATTACAGAGGAAAAACCAGACATGAATTTTCATGTTCGTTTTAGTGCGAGGGAAGAGCGAAGATACAAGCATAATATATACAAAAGGAATTATATACAATTGTGTGAAACACGGTTGGTACATGGATCCCCCCCTAAAAATGACATACTGTACATGTTAAATAGGACGCCCTGATCTAGAGAGGCGAACTGTAGGCGGGTCATGTGGCAGAAGATAAGCAGGTTTTAGACGATCAATGGAGACCCAGTCTTCTTTGCCCCGAATGTTTAGGAGGAATGCTTTCGGACTGCGTCGGATCACAAGGAAAGGGCCCGTGTAAGGGGGCGTTAGTGGTGGTTTGCTGGTGTCGTTGCGCAGGAAGACGTGCGTTGCAAAGTGCAAGTCCGTTGGTATGTGATGCTTCGCTGGGGGCTTGTAAGTCTGGCGGCACGGAGTAAATTTTCCCACGAAGTGACGTATGCGCTGGATATTGTCGAAGGAAGTTGTAGAAGGAAAAAATTCGGTAGGGACGACCAACGGGTCGCCATACACCATTTCAGCTGCCGAGACATCGAGGGCGTCTTTAGGAGTGGTCCTTAGTCCCAGGAGGACTCAGGGAAGCTGAGAAAACCAGTTGCAATCCTTGCAGAGGGACATCAAAGCTGCTTTGAGGGTGCGATGAAAACGTTCAACCATTCCATTGGCAGCGGGGTTGTAGGCCGTTGTCTGATGTAGGGTGATGCCCAGGAGATTCGCTAATGACGTCCACAATTGAGAGGTGAAAGTGGTTCTCCTGTCAGAAGTAATATGCTCAGGGATACCGAATCTTGAAATCCATCCAGAGAGTAAGGCAGATGTACATGAGGCGGACGTTTCAGTTTCCATGGGAATGGCTTCAGGCCAACGAGTGGAGCGGTTGATGACGGTAAACAGGTAACGATGTCCTTGTGATGTGGGTAGGGGGCCTACAACGTTGACGTGAATGTGTGCGAAACGACGCTGAGGTTAAGGAAAGGTGCCCACTCCTGAATCCGTGTGTCAATGTACTTTGGAAGTTTGGCAAAAAGTACAAGCGCGGACCCAATCCTTAGCATCCTTAGAAATGCCGTGCCAAATGAACTTTGCCTTCAGCAGCTGTGCAGTAGAACGGCACGAGGGATGTGAAAGGCCGTGAATGAAATCAAACACCTGTCGGTGCATGGGAGCACGAATCCAAGGTCGCGGTCTACCAGTACTGACGTCACAGAGGAGGGTGGTGTTGAGTCTTCGAGGTGAAAATCTTCCCAACAGAGGGACGTGCAGGATGTCCTACAAGCTTGATACTCTGGATCCTGTCGTTGGGATTCAGCCAGGGCGTTGTAATCCAATCCCAGTTGAATGGCAGCCAACGTGTTTCTTGACAGGGCATCGGCAACGGGATTCATTTTCCCAAGGACGTATTGGAGGGTGCAATTGTATTCAGCCACGGCGGAGAGATGTCGGCGATGACGGGCGGACCAGGCGTCGGACTGTCGAGTGAAAGCGTGCACCAGAGGCATGTGGTCTGTGCGAAAGACGAAGGGCGTACCTTCTGAGAAATGGCGAACGTGACGGACAGCCAAGTGCACCACCAGCAACTCTCGATCAAAGGTAGAATAACCCGATTCTGCCCTGGACAGTTTTCAGCTGAAGAAGGCCAATGGGCGGGGAGAGCCTTTGACCACCTGCTCGAGTACTGCACCAATAGCGACGTCGCTGGCATCGGTGGAGAGGAGAGGGGCGTGTGGGATAGGAAAAGTGAGAGCCGCAGCAGTTGATAGGGCCTTCTTTGCATTGCAGAAGGCTGCTTCTTGAAGGGGACCCCACTTCAGGTCCTTTGGCTTGCCCTTGAGGGAGGCGTAGAGGGGAGCAAGAGTGGCGGCAATGGCTGGCAGAAAACGGTGATAATAGTTGATCACGCCCAACAATTCCTGCAGAGCTTTGACGGTCGAGGGCGCGGGGAAATTCTGACCAGCTGCTACCTTCTCAGGGAGGGGATGGACTCCTTCAGGAGTGATACGGTGCCCTAAGAACGACACTTCGTTGGCGCCAAAGGTACACTTGTCGTACCGGACTACAAGGCCGTTTTGTTGCAGGCGGTTGAGCACAATGCGCAGGTGACGGAGGTGTTCCTCTTTTGAGGAGGAGAACCCAAGTATGTCATCCACATAACATACACAGAAAGGGATGTCCCCTAAGATGCCATCCATGAGACGTTGAAACGTTGCCCCAGCATTACGAAGGCCAAAACAGGAGTAATTGAAGGTGCATGTACCAAACGGAGTAGTGATGGCAGTCTTGGGGAGGTCTTCTGGGTTCATAGGCACCTGATAATACCCCTTCAGGAGGTCGAGCGTAGAGAAAACCTTCGCTTTGTGCAGGTAGGAGGTCACATCGGCAATGTTTGGGAGGGGTTAGTGATCCGGTTCTGTTTGCATGTTCAGGCGCCTGTAATCCCCGCACGGACGGAGGGAGCCGTCTTTCTTCAGAACGATGTGTAAGGGTGACGACCATGGGCTGGAGGCCTTTTGGCAAAGGCCCATTTTCTCCATTTTGGCGAATGTTTGTTTGGCGGCTGCCAATCGTTCCGGTGCCAGACGTCTGAATTTTGCGAAGACTGGGGGTCCCGTCGTCTTGATATGGTGATAAATACCGTGCTTGGCAGGAACCGTGGGCGTTTGGTGAAGTTCTGGACGGAAAACTTCCGGGTACGACTTGAGGAGGTGGGCGTAGGCATCTGTGGGTGCGCTGATGTGGAGAGCGAGGTTAGAGGGGGCGGGTTGAAGAGGTGTCGACAAGTACGAGTCTGCGTTGACCAATCGTCGGTGTGCGACATCGACCAGAAAGTGGAAATGAGAGAGGAAATCCGCACCGAGGATTGGCATTGTGACGTAAGCAACGAGAAACTTCCAATTGAATTTACCATTTCCGAACGATAATGTGAGGTTCTCGTAACCGTAGGTGGGTATCGCAGATCCGTTGGCAGCTACTGAGCGGACGTCGGCAGATATAGACAGACTACGTCGTGCCTTGAAGAGTTTCCTTGGCAAAAGAGAACGACAAGCACCGGTGTCTACTAAAAATCGCACGCCCGTTCCTGCATCCTGTAAAAAGAAAAGATTAGAAACATGGGAGGCCACCGCCACAAGCGATGGCCTACTTATACGTTTTTTGGCCACTGACAATCCTTGGCACATTACTTCGCAGTTGCCCCCAATCTGAAGTGGTAGTAGCAAAACTGCGGCGGATGGGAGGTAGTAAGTGGCTGTAGAAGTCGTTCGTTGGGGCCCGAGCGATTGGTGGGTGGTGGGAGGCTTTGTCGCCACTTCGACACGTCACGGGGTAGGCGTGTATATCCTACGGCATTCATGTCCGCTTCGGTTGACGTTGAATAGGCATCCTCGTCGTCAGGGGTGGAGGCGTTGATGGAGGTCTTGAAGTGGCTGTCCATAAGGGCGTCGGCTTTGGTCATCAAGTCCTTTATGGGTAAACTATCGAGATCGGGTATGGCAGCGAGTACAGGTTCGGGTAAACGTCGTATCCAAAGGGCACGAAGTAGGTTCACCTCACGAGGAGAGCCGTCTGTGGCAGGTTGAAGGCGAGCGATACTGGTCATTTCCCTAAACTTCACTGGCTGCCCACCACAAAAACATAGTTCAGAGCCTCTATAATGTTCAGGACGCTTACAGCACTCTAAAATCACCAGACCATGCAATTACTGCATATCCTATACAACGTTTACTATGCTTCCAGAAGGCTCTATCCACTGGATACCCCACCACTTCTACTTACAACCTTTTGAACGATTCCAGAATTCTAAAATAAATACAGCCTCTATAACGTTTAAACCCTTATAGAAGGGTCATATCATTGGCAATTCCTTTCTCAGACTGACTGTACAAAACCAATTGCACTCACTTAACAGCAGCAGCTCCAACGTTTACAATGGTTCTAAATTGCTCAGATCACTGGCAGTTCTTTCCTCAGATAGGTTTCACAATGTAAATAACACATCCACAAGGCTAAAATCACTGTCCACAGCACCATATGCACTAACTGCATAGCGTGTACAATGGTTAACAACACTTCGAGAAGGCTAACATTCTTTTTTGTTAGACCACCACTTTCACTTACTGTACAGACACTACATCATTAAGAATGCTTCCAAAAGGCTTAAATCTCTGGCAAAATCATTCTTACTGCACGTCCTCTACAACGTTTACAACGATTCTAGAATGCTCTATTTTTGAGCTATACCACCACTTGCATTTACTGCAGAGCATTTATAATATTTAAAACGCTTCCAGAAGAATAGAATCACTGGCTGCACCACCACATGAACTTACTGCAGAGGCTCTCTAACGTTTGCAACGGTTCCAGAGGGTTGGAATCACTGACTAAAACACCACATGCACTCATTACACATTATCTACAATGTTTAAAACGCTTCTAGAAGACTAGAATCAATATCTGCACCGCAACATTCATTTACTGCACAGCCTATATATATATATATATATATATATATATATATATATATATATATATATATATATATATATATATATATATATATATATATATATATATATATATATATATATATATATATATAGTACTTATAATCACATACATTATATGCCGGCCAACTATTATGTTGTTACTGAAAGTCTTTTGTGAATGCAACTAAACTTACTTTGGTCTTAACATGAGTATTTACACAACCTGTCCCAGTCAATAACCCCTCACATATTCAAACACCCAATGGTGCAGGAAAATTCATTAATAGACAGGTTATCATTGAAAAGGGAGAGCGATAACAACAATACACAAAAAATAAGAAATATCATTATAATGTATATTAGCATGCTTGATACAAGAGAGGTGCATGGCTCCTCCCAAAAGACGACATACATGTTAAATAGGTCGCCTTGCCTTTAAGAAGCGTAAGGTACGCGGATCATCTGACAGGAGATATGATAGTTTTATGTTATCTATGGCGACCCAGTCAGCTTTGCCATGCATGTTAAGGAGGAATGCTTTTGGGTAAAGCGGGTCAGGGGGAAAGATCTGTTAAGGAGGCATTAACTGTGGTTTACTGGAGCCATGGCACAGAAAACATATGTTCATGAGTGGTGATCAGTTGGTGTGTTGCTTAGCCGGGACTTTTAATTTTGACAAAAAATTGTTTTACCTGCTGGAGATTGTCGGAAGAGGTTTCAGATGGAAGAATTCCGGCAAGGAAAACCAACAGGTTGCCATACACCATTTCAGATACCGAGACATCCACAGCGTCTTTAGGAGTGGTTCTGAATACCAGGAGGATCCAGAGAAACTGGGTAAACCAGTCAGAGCGCTTGCAGCGGGACATCAACACTGCTTTGATGGTACGATGATAACGTTCAACCATACTGGTGAAAGCAGGGTCAGATATACACGAGGCGGACGTTGCATTTTCCCTGTTAATGGCTTTATGAAAACAAAGCTTGTGATCCTTGCGAATGATGAATGACATTCTTTCCAAAAAATGGAGGAAAGTTAGGGACAGCTAAATACACTACCAGTAATTTGCAGTCGAAGGTGAAGTAGCTGGATTCCGTCATGAACAGTTTTCTATTGAAAAAGGCCAATGGACGTGTAGAGCCGTTGAAAACCTGCTCGAGGACTGCCACAATAGTGACGTCACTAGCATCGGTGAAGAAAAGGAGAGGTCAATGTGGCACAAGAAAAGCAAGAGCAGCAGTGATTGATATGGTTTTCATTGCGTTGCAGAAGGCCCCTTCTGGAATAGGACTGCACTTCAGGTGTCTTGGCTTTCCTTTGAAGAAGGAATAGAGGTGGCAAGATGTGGTGATTCATGGCAGAAAACGGTGATAATAGTTGATCATTCCTAAGAATTCTTGCAGTGCTTTCAAGGTCGAAGACCTGTGGATGTTCTGAATTGCTGCTACTTCTCATGGAGAATGTGAACTCCTTCAGGAGGGAAGTGGTACCCTAAGAATGATACTTTTGTTGGCGCCAAAGTGCACTTGTCGTGCAGTATCACAAGGCCATTTTGTTGTAGGTGGTCGAGCATGGTGCATAAATGAAGGAGGTGTACCTCTTTGGAAAAAGAGAACAAAAGCATGTCGTCCACGTAACAATTACAGAAGGAGAGTTTCCCCCAGGATTCTGTCCATGAGATGTTGAAAAGTGGTCCCAGCATAACAAAGGCAACAAAAGGAGCTATTAAAATTCTATATACCCAATGTGGTGGTTATGGCAGTATTGGGATTTCTTCTGGGTTCATGGGCACCTGATAATACCCCTTTAGGATGTAGAACGTGGAGATAACCTTGGATTTGTGCAAGTAGGAGGTCACATCGGCGATGTATGGGAGAGTGCAGTGAACCTGTTCTTTCTGCAGTTCAGGGGCTTGTAGTCCTTTCTTCAGGACTATGTGAAAGTTTGATGACGTTAGACTGGAGGCCTTTTGGCAAAAGCTCATTTCTACTCTTTCGACGAACATTTGTTTAGCAGAGGCCAATCAATACGGTAATAGACATAAGAATCTGGTGAAAACTGTGCCACCCGTCGTCTCTATATGGTTATAGATACCATATTATGCTGAAACCATGGTTGTTTGACGAAATTCTTAAAGGAAAACATCTGAGTATAATGTGAGAAGTTGGGATTATGTGTCCATGTTTATGCTGATGTGGAAAGCTAGGAGAGAGGGGATGGGTTGGAGAGGTGTTGAGGAGGATGAATCCTCATTGACTAACAGTAAGTGAGCTACGTCAGCCAGGTGGTGGAAATGGGAGAGGAAATGCGCTCCGAGGATTGGCAATTTGACGTCAGCAACGAGACACTTCCAAGTATATTTGGCGATGCTAATCATTAATCTGAGGGTTTTATAACTATGCATAGGTATCACAGATCCGTTGGCAGCTACCAGGCGTATGTTGGCAGATTTAGACATACTATGTCATGTCCTGTAGAGTGGTCTTAGCATAAAAGAACCGTAAGCCCCCGTGTCTATCAAGAATCACACAGCCGTACTTGCGTCATGTAAAAAGAAAAGATTAGTGAAGGGGGGAGGCCACCACCACCAGTTATGGCATACGTACACACTTTTATCCACTGACAACGATTCGCAAATTTCTTCGTAGCAGCCCTGAATTTGAAGTGGTAGTAGCCTAACTGCGGCTGATGGGTGTCAGTAAGTGACTGACTAGGTCAGTGGTTGAGGCGTAAACAAGGGTGGTATGTACGGGTGGTGGGTTGCTTTGTTGCCGCTCTGGCACGTCTGAGGGTGGGCGACTGTGTCCTACCGCAACCACGTTAACTTTGGTCAAAGTTGAATAGTTTGTTCACCTCCTTAGAAATGGAGGCGTGGGTGGAGGTCCAGAAGGCACTGAAATGGCTGTCCATAAGGTATTGACTTTGGTCATCAGGACCTGCTTGGGCAATATATCAACATTGGGGATGACACACGTACAGGTTCGTGTAAGCACATTGCACAAATTGCATGAATTACATTCACTTTACAACGAGAAACGCAGCACTAGGAAGCAGGAGAACAATACTGGTCATTTCACTGAGAGAGAGCGAAGCCATATAGTCCAAAACGTTACTGAGAGCTAAAAAAGTTTAGCTATATGGGTGGTCGCTGATGGCGAGTACTGCTCTAGGACGTATGATTTGAGGTCTTCATACATTATGGGGTGTCCCCTTCTTTGCACAGCCCTTTGGAGATTTCAGGGAAGTGTCCCCAGGGATGGTAGCGAGAACATATTCAGCTTTAGTGTTTGACGGGGTTACGCTCTAAAAGCAAAACATGACTTCAACATTTGAGAACCAGGTTAAAGTCTCCCAGGTGTTGCGTTAATGGCTTAGTCAGTGTCTGAGGACAGCATCATCAAGGAGTAAGGCACGGGAGCTAGTTTAACACTCCGGTGGTCAACAATGTGCCGAAGAACAGTTTGGTTGTAACTGAGACTTGTAAATGCAACTGGACTTTATTTGGTCAGAGCTTGAGTATATTATAACCTGTTCCAGTCAAGAAAGGCACATTTGGGAGTGGGTGGGTCGTTTCTTAGCATCATTATTGAATGTTTAAGTAATAGATCGCAAATTGGTGTCGATAGACACTCTAGTCAGTATAGGAATGTGATATATTGTGATATAATATGCAAGAGGTTGCAGTGATTAAAAGACAGGACTTGATGGCTTGGGTGCTAGGTAGAGACTGCCCTTTATTCATATGCTACATGGGACTACACGATACTACATCCCCCTTATCACATACAAAGAATTGATTACAAATAATAACTAATCTGGCATATAAGTACAAAGAGATAAACGATGAAAGTTCCATATTCAAACGTATTCCATTGTTTTCATCCCTTCACAATAAACATGCATAGTACAATTTGTGATTGTGGATAGTGATATAAACATAATAGCTATCATCTTTGCAGACTTTGGTCCGAATAGTGTTGGTTACAGCAGGGCAGTCATAAATGTGAAAATAAATGGCAAATTATAATTTTTTTTTTTTGATGCAAAGAACAACACCCAAAATATATTAAAACAAAATGGAAACCTGATACACATGTAACGACAGTGTTCGAAATGGAGCCTGTTTTCCAGTCCGAGACTCGTAAATTTTCAAATAAAATTCATTATTCTGAAGCACTTATCACTCCTGAGACTGATAACTTTTCTTGAGTTTCAAACTCTGGTAACGACCTCTCAGAATTTTCGGTCATGAAACGAGGGGGGGGGGAGTTGTATATTACTATTTAATTTAACACTTTATGGGAATTTACGGTATGTGACCGCGTTACTTTCAATATATCTGGATGGGGTTTTCACCAGCCGGCCGGACTTGGTATACACCGCTGTCGGGTCTGTAGTGTTATCACTAGTTGCGAGTCTTTGGGGGGTTATTTCGGTCTCACTAGGTGGCGGCAGCGATATATCGGCGGGTCGTGGTGGAGGCTGTGCTGATGATGCTGGAGCCTGCTGCCGGGTGTTGGACGGTTCTGTGTTTGTCGCGAGCGGTGTCGGACGGATGTGGGACCTGTTCCTCCTGAGGCACGCTCCATTTTGGGCTTCCACAATGTATGATTGGGGTTCTTCTGACTTACGTACCACTCTGCCTGGCACCCATGTGTGGCAGGCCTTGTCGAATATTCGGACTGGTTGTTCGGGTTGGAGGTCTGTGAAGTGCCGTTGTGTCCGATTTGGTCCTAGGCGGTTCTGGAGGTGGTTGCGGGTCGTGATGTGTGAGAGATGTGGTTCGTATCGGCCTGGTAGGTCAGTGGTCACATTGCGACCAAACATGAGCTCTGCGGGGCTGGTTGTCTTATTGTCGATCGGGGTGGCCCGTAAGTGGAGTAATGCAGTATGCATATCACCGCCTGTCTCAAGGCATTTTTTGATAATCGCCTTGCATGTTCCAACTGCGCGCTCTGCGAAGCCATTGGACTGAGGGTAATGTGGGCTTGATATGATGTGCTCAATACCCCAGGCTTTTATGAAGTCCCTCATGGCTGCTCCCGTGTATTGAGGTCCGTTGTCTGAAACCAGGGTTTTGGGGCATCGGGACAGCGAACACAGGAATTTGAGGTGGTTGGCCACACTTTCAGATGACAGGTTTTTTATTTCGGTGACTATCGGGAATTTTGTGAAATAATCAGTTGTGATCAGATATGTCTTGTGGCCAATTTGGAAGATGTCCGAAGCGACTTTGAACCAGGGCATTGGGGGAATGTCATGATGCGTGGTTTCACTAGGACTTTGCTGGGGCTGGTACTTCTGGCATATGTCACATGCCCTGACCTTGTCCTCTATATCCTTTGCGATGTTGGGCCAGAATACACACTCCCGTGCCAGGGCTTGTGTTTTATTGATCCCTTGGTGGGACTGGTGGAGCTGGTCCAGTATCCGGCCTCTGACCTCTTTAGGGATGATAACTTGTCGCCCTTTAAATATGACTCCGTCTTCCATGGCAAGGCATTCTCTGTATGAGAAAAACTGGCGGATATCGGGGTGACAGCCTTTTACTGAGTTAGGCCAACCCTCGATGATAGTATGCTTGAGAGTGCGCAGCACTGGGTCGGTGTCAGACCTATGGCGGACCTTTTCCAAAATCTGGGGACCAAATTTTATGAGTGCAACTGATATCACATCGATGTCATCTAGTTCTAGTCCGTCCACTCGTGTATCCAAAGGGATTTCCTTGTCATTTTGTGGGTTAGGAAGGCGTGATAGGGCGTCAGAGAGTACAAGGGTTCGTCCTTCCTTGTACTTGACCCTCATGTCATACCCCTGCAGTTTCAAGAAGAGACGTTGTAGTCTAGGTGGGGCACTGATCAGTGGCTTCTCCCAGATATTAACGAGGGGTTTGTGGTCAGTGACAGCTTCGAAGTCTCTTCCGTATAGTTAGGTATGGAATCGTTGCACGCCGTGTACTAGTCCAAGGGCCTCTCGCTCGATATTGCTGTAATTTGCCTGCGTTGGTGTCAGGGCTTTGCTGGCAAATGTTATTACCTTCCCGTCTTGGATGAGGGCCTCCCTGAGGCCTTTTTGCGATGCCTCGACTTCAAGAGCCACAGGTCGAGTTGGGTCATAGTAAGACAGCGTGCTTGATGGCGCTATTTGGCGTTTCAGGTGTTGATAGGTGAATTCATGGTCTTCTTCCCATTGGAAGGGCACATCTTCCTTGACCAGATATCGAAGTCTTTGTGACTGAGCTGAATAATGTGGTACATAGGGGCTGAGGTAAGTCATTATTCCCAGGAATCTCTGTAGTTCCTCTTTATTGGAGGGTGACGGCATGCTATGCAGGTCGTGTACCTTTGACGGGTCTGGCATCATGCCCTTGATGGTATAGCGTGTTCCGAAAAACTCGATTTCTGGTTTTGAAATGGAGCATTTCTTCGAGTTTAGGCTGAGTCCGCGTTGGGCTGCACGCTGCATGAACCCCATCAGGTTTTTGTCGTGTTCCGACTGGTCTTTCCCACATATTGCCACGTCATCAGCGATGCCAACAACACCTGGGAGATTCTCGATGATGGAGTCCATCCTGGCTTGAAATATGTCCTGGCTTACATTCAGCCCGAATGGTAGCCTTGTTCAACAATACCGGCCGTGTGGTGTTCGGAACGTTTTCAGTAGTAGGTGAGTCCTCATGTAGTGGTATACTCCAGTAGCCTGCTTTGGCGTCTAGCTTGGAGAACACTTTTGCTTTGGAGAATACCGGGTTGATCTCTTCTAGAGTGGGAATCTTGTAGGGACATCTTTTGAGGTTTTGGTTGAGCCGCTTGGGGTCCAGGCAGATCCGTAGGCTTCCATCGGGTTTTGTGACATACACAAGGCTGCTACACCAGTCTGTGTGTTCTGTTACGCGTCTGATAATCCCCTCTTTCTCCATAGTGTCAAGTTCGGACTTGATGCGGGGCTTCAGGTGGATACTCACCTTACGGGGCGGATCACAGAAAGGTATCGCGTCATCCTTGAGGTGGAGCATCGCGGGCTCTTTTAGTTTGCCAATACAGTCAAACCGTGCTGGGAATTGCGCTTTTAGTTTCGACTGACCTAATAGGGCCTTGTTGGCTTGGTTGCTCAGGTATTCCAGTAACGTCGTTGACATTGATATCCACAATACCGAGTTTTTGGCATGAGGGAAGGCCAAGTATGGCTGGACCAGACACATCGACCACGAAGAACTTTTCTTGCAAGAATGCTGGGTTGCTGAGTTTGCGGACGCTGAGCATTAGTGACCCTAGGCAGCATATTGCCACCGGAACCCGTGTTGATTTTGAGTTTCAGGGGCCCATAGGCTGGGGGGTTTTCATGCTTGACCATGAGCTTTGAGAATGCTTCTCGTTTCGGTGCCACTCCTATGTCGGATATCGTTATCATGTCGAAGTTTGGCATATAATCTGTTTCTTCATCAAGATTAGGGTTTTCATTAACCATGACTTCGTGTTGCCTGTGGTTAGGAGCCCGATTCGGCCGTTGGTAGGAGCGCCCTCTTGTCTTGCTCTGACGTGTCTGCTGCGTGTTGTCTCCTGGCATTGTTCTGCCTCCATCAGTTTTGCGGCACATCTTTTTCCAGTGCCCCTTGATGCCAAAACCACTGCATCTGTCATTGTAAGCGGGGCATGACCTTATGTGATGGCTAAGCCCACAGTTCCAGCAGGGGTTGTCCGTGGTTTGTAGTTTGTTCCGTGGCTCGTTGCTTTCCCTTCGAATTGCATCCACGTTGGTATGGCTTGTACTTGTGTTCTCAGAGCTCATCTGTATGGAGCGTAATGATGGCGTGGAGGCCGCAATGGCCTCGTATTCCCGGACCTCTCTCTAGAACGTTGCTCACAGCATAGCCCTTCGGTTTAGTTAGGAGTTCTTTCCGAAATTCTTCGAATTGTGTCCGTAGTATGATCATTTCGATAAGTCGTTCGTTGAGTTCTCCGTCTTCAAACTCGCACTTTGTCGCTTTTTCATGGAGTCTGGCCAGGAATTGACTGATTGTTTCAGCAGGTTTCTGTTTGGTATTTGCAAATTCGAGGCGGTGAACTCGGAAATTTATTTTGACCGTTGCATCAACCTCACTTTCAATAAGCCTCTATATGTTATGCGGCACACGTTGCTCCTGTTAAGTGAGGCCGCTCGCCAAGATACGCCTCATGCCCTCATCGCCGAGGGCAATTTTAATTTTAGTTGCTTGCTTGCCCGGGTCTGTGACTTCTTGGTCTTCGAGGTATAAGTTCATGCGTGCCTTGAATGCACGAAACGATTCGGCCAGGGGCTGGTGAGCCCAGTCCATACTTGGGCATTTAGGCTGGGCCATGATTGGATTTGGTTTCGAGAGGGTGTTACACAATAGATAGATAGTGATTGGATTAATAACACAGTTTACGGTTCACAAAGAGAGACATAAAATAAGAGTTTGGAAATCACTACAAAAATTAGTCACTGGTAGTCGGCACGTGCCGGTTTTCAGTTTTGTTTACACTGCTGAATGTACGTCTTTGTTTGGCTCATTTTGTGAAGTAGTGCGCAGATAACAATGGCCAAAATACTTGTAAGTAATCTATTCACTACTTTCTTCACTATTCTCACTGTAATCACAGTGCACTAATGTCCATTCTATGCCATATCCTGACGATATAAGTTATGTATGGTTGTTATCTGGGCCGGTATGACAGTCTTTGTCTGGTTGCTGTTGGGTGAAAATGGCGTCATCTGCAGCCGCTGGTAATAAACTCTGGCTGATTATGAGTCCTCTTCTCAGTTATTACGGACAGGAGAGGTATGTAAAGTGTCTCTATGGTCCAGGTTTGTTGATGGAATGGCATGGGGTGCGTTACCACGCTGCCACCATGATATAATATGCAAGAGTTGCAGTGATTAAAAGACAGGACTTGCTGGCTTGGGTGCTAGGTAGAGACTGCCCTTTATTCATACGCTACATGGGACTACATGATACTACATCTTGTAATCTTTAGTGTAGTGTTCTTGGTCATATATTTTTCATACTTTGTACATATGACACGTGGTTTGGTCTAAAAACAAGCTTATTGCATATGTAGATAATGCTAAACACTTTCATTAGTTCCATATCTTCAATGTAGATATCGGATTGCTGAATCCCTTAATAGAGATCTAGCTAAAATAATTGCATGGCGCCAGTTATGGGGCTTGAAGTTTATTCTTAACTAAACTCAAAGTATTCTTGTAAGTAGAACAAGGACAATGGCTCCTTAACATAAAGATCTCAGCATTAATGATGTTTCTTAAATTTTGTATGACTCTTATAAACATTTAGGTGTGATTCACAACAGCAAATATACTTTTCACAAACACATTAGCTCTGTATCATCTTTCAATTCAAAGAAAACTGGTTTTTGAGCTATTTTGATATTTTCAATAATTGATCTACTCTGGAGACTTGTTTTAATTCTTGTATTTTACATTGTTTCGAATAATGTTTTTCTTCCTGGTCTTTGGCTGCTGATTCTCATCTGAGTTTGTTGGACAGAAACTTACGGTCTATTAAATTTCTTTTTCTTAATCTAGGTATTGATCTCTGGCACCGTAGTTCAATTAGTTGGTTATGTATGTTGCATGAAATGTTTCGTATTTATGATCATCCTTTACCTTCATATCTTTCCAGACAGATACCTCCTGTTCGTAACACTAGGCATGCAGTTAATTCTAATAGCCTTGCCTTCAAAATCATGAGGCTGAATACTAATAATATTTTAGAAGTTTTATTGCTGTTTTGACCATAATTTGGAATGATCTTTATCGGTAAGTTGAATCGGTAGAACTTCAAAAGTTCAAACTTGCGACAGATGTTTCCATGCTGAACCGGTTGATATAAGTCTTTTTATAGTTTATATATGACATATCTGTTTTGACGTTGTTACAGTTTATAAATATTTTATTGTTAATTTTTTTTCATTCGGGTAATTATTTCCTTATATCATTTCCTGACTCTGCTATTTTTCCCATTAGGTTTATAGCATCTTGCTTTTCAAAGTAGGGTTTTTCCTTAGCTAATAATAATAATAGAAATAATAATAATAATAATAATAATAATAATAATAATAATAATAATAATAATAATAGTAATAATAGTAATAACAATAATAATAATAATAATAATAATAATAATAATAATAATAATAATAAAATGATAATAATAATATATTAGGAAAGAGTGTATGAATACAAACATTGCTAAGAAAATATAGAATTTGGATGAATTTGATTTCAAGTTAGAATATTTAAAAAGGATTTGTAGTATTCAATGTCAAGGATGCACGGTCGAGAATGAGATTGTAATTTCGAAAGGTTCCCTGAGGGTTAGGGTTTGGAGCATAGTTTTGAAGGGGAAGATATGGTATGTAACTGATTTTCAAGTTTATTAACTAAAAAAATAAAGAAATGTCCTATTTAGGAAAATCTTGGTATCATAGGTGAGTTGAAAACAATGGCAATGAATGAAATAGTGATACAAAATTTATATAGGAAGAATTATATGTTTAAAAGTTAATGTCTATCTAAAATATTAGTAGGAATGAAAATATAGTTTTATATAACTTTATATATGTTTTTTGGACGGAACTAATCTAAGGAATATAGGGCATTATACCACAAATGTTTCGCACACGATCATTCAGTGTTTTAATATTTTTTTTGTATATCTTGCTCTCTCCCCGCACATTTCAAAGAAGCAGTTTAAGCTTAGCTTTTCTTGTATTAGCTGGTTTTATTTTGATGAGGTTTTTGCTTGCAAGTACTTGTATATAGGCTCGTTATCCAATAAAAAAGTTTAGTTTCATTCCTAAAACCTCTCTGATATAACCTAACAGCACAATCACAAAATTGCAGACCAAAGAAGGAACAGCTCCCTCCCGCCTTTCCCCTTAATGCTGCACCATACTGTTTGGTGATACCTCCCTTGATTTATGTCTCTGTCTCTCTACCACATTCATAGAAGTAGGGAGGAATTCACTTGATTTCAGTGCACCAAGATTCAGTTTCACATAAGGGGCATAACTAGCTACATCACCAAAGCAGACTATATACTCGGGGCTATCACCAACACCACTTTAGGGGAAATCCACAATTTCCTTTGTGAACAAAGGGACACCCCAATATCGTACTACTCCCCAAATGCTTATATGCTGGAGCAGTACTCACCATTGCAAGCCGTCCATTTAAGCTCTCTCTACAACATTTTAGGAACCAAAAGTCTTTGCTTGCACTCAGGGAAATCACAATCTAGTTCACTTTCAACCTGCTACAAATAGCTCTCCTCAGGTGGTGAAACTACTTTGGGCCCTTTGGGTACCACGGCAGCCCAAACCTGCATGTGCTGCCGTCCCTAATGTCAACATTTTGCCCATGAAGGACCTGGTGACCAAATTCGACACACTTATGGAAAACCAATTCACCATCTTCAATACCTCAATCAATACCCTAAATAAGATGAAGAGGACAACTATTCAACAACAACTGAAGTTGACCTGAATGCGGTACGATAGAATATGGTAGGACACAGACACACACCCCGCGATGTGTAGAATGGGTGATAAAGGCACCCACCACCAATATGTTCCTCCTGTATCTCACACCACAACCAGTGACATTTCTAGCCACTGGCTGATGCACATTGCCCGCAGATATGATACTACCACTCCAAATTCATAGTTGCTGTGTAAAAATGTGTAAACAGTGACAAGTGGTCTAAAGGCTTTTAAGAAGACCAGGGCTTTAGGCAGTGGCCTGCCCTCTCTGCACTCTTTTCTATTTACATGATGGAAGTACAGAAAGAAACTTTTGGTAGACAACTTTGTCTAACTGTAGCTGCTAACCGATCTGTGATCTCAACCTAGTTTTAAGGAGCCCTTATATTATATTTTGTGAGTGACAAATATAATTTAAAGTTTCTCTTTGGTAACATCCCATTGCTAATCCTTGATGTGGATTTCTTCACCCATTTCCACCTCCTGGATGAGGTTGCTCACAAACAGTTAGTTAACACAGACTCTTACTCGTCGACACTTGTTAAACACACAACCTCCAAAATTACTCCCCACATCAGCGCACCCATGGATACCTACGCCCACCTCCTCACATCATACTCAGAAGTTTTTCTGTCCTAAACTTCACAATATACTTACCATTCCCTCTACACAAAGTATTGATCGCCATATTAAGACAACAGGGCTATCAGTGTTCGCAAGAGTCAAAAGTCATCTGCCGAATTGTTTTGGAGTCAATAAAAAAGTTTGTCAAATTGAGAGAAATGTACCTTTGCCAAAAGGCTTTAAGCTCATGCCTATTGTCCTTACATATAGTCCTGCACTAAGAAAATTCCCGGCACCAATGTGGGGATTACTGGCACATGAACAAGCAGACAGAATGGATTAACTACCTCCCAACAAAACCTTGCCACAATTACCTCCTGCTCACGACAAAGCAAAGGCTTTATCCATGCTTGACTTACTGAAGGGGTGTTATCAGATGTCCATGAACTCATAAGACATCCCCAAGACTGCCATCACCACCCACTTCAATACATACAGCTACAATCATCCTGTTTCAGCATTAATAATGAAGTGGTTACTTTTCAACGCTTCATGAATGGCTTTTTCGTCAACCTCTACTTCAGAGAATGTTACAAGGGCGACATACTTCTGCTTTCTTCCTTCAAAGAGGAACACCTCCTTCACCTGTGTGTCGTGCTCGACTGTCTAAAATAGAATGGCTTTGCAGTGGCGTACGAAAAGTGTATCTTTGTTGCCAACGAAGTGTCCTTCTTAGGGTACCGCATCCCTCCTGAAGGAGTTCATCCTTTCCCTAAAAAAGTACCAGCTGTTCAGAACATCCCCACACCCTCGACCATCAATGCAATGCAAGAATTTTTGTTTATGATCAACTATTATTACTGGTTCCTTGCAGCCATCGTCGCTACTCTCGAGCCATCTATGTCTCTCTGAAAGACAATTCATAACAGCTTTCTGCACTGCAAAAAATGCCCTATCAAACATGGCTGCTCTAAGTTTTTGTGTGTTACCTGATCTTTCCCTTTTCTCCTTTGATAGCAGCAACATTATAATTGTTGCAGTACTCAAGCAGGGGGTCATAGGGTAACCTCACCCTTTGGCATTTTTTGGTAGGAATCTGTCTAGTGTGGAATTTGGGTACTCCACATGTGACCAAGAAATGAGGGAATTGCATAGGTTCCTCCACTTCAAAGAATGTTGGTCATTTGTCATTCGCACGGACAACATGGCTTTGGTGCACTTCTTCACTCGAAAGGTCTGACGATTGGTCTGCTCGTCAAAGTCTAAATCTCTCTGGTACGTATGAATGCAACTGCACCCTTCAGCACGTCCCTGTGAAATTGAATCTTATTTCCAATAACATTTTAAGAAATAATTGGCAGCTATTCATCTGGGATTACTATGCATTGGAAAAATCCATACGAAAAGATCCAATGTATCAAATATGTAGGACAACTACATTTTTTTCGGAGGTTTTATTCAAGAAGATAAATGAAATGACACCACATAAAGAATGAACACATTACAATAATGTCAACCTTTTTTAGAAATACGACCTAGTTTTACTAAAACTAACAGCCGTCTATGTCACATTTGTGAGTAAGGGAGGTGGGTGACGGGGGTTGGTAGAAGGTGTACACTTGTATCTTCAACCCTGTATTACCATTACAGTGACTACAGGATGAATATATTCTCATTGGCTACAGTTTACTAATCATATTAGCAAATACAAAAATAATAGAGAACCACATACATTCTGAATTGGGGCTGAAGTTAAAGTAAGAGTTGCTCTACCTGGCTAGTAAGTGGAGCCCACCCTCCATATGTCAACTTCGTTAAAAGTTTAAATGGACATTCAGGTTTGCTGAAGTAATACTTCTATTAAAGGACGATGGTTTGTACTTTTGTAGGAGCAACTTCTTGATAATAAACCTTATATAATTTCTACACAAAGAAATAAAAGCCAAACACTATTGACAATAGATACCAATTTATACAAAAGGAAATACCATCTTAGCGTTTACGTATGCGCATTTTATAATTGAACGAACTCGTGACTGAACAAGTGTCAACAAACGTGCTCCAACAAGCACCAACTCTTCAAACAAATCTACCATAATGTCCTTCAATCAGAAATTCATCCATAGTTTTTAATCTATTTTAAATATCACTTCATGTACACGTGAATACCTATTTATTAAGAGAAAAAGGACATGATATTCAAACAGGTAGTAGAAATATTAATTGTAGCAGGACTTTAAAACACCTTTAGGAAATGCCAGAAAATTAAAGATCATTATTCTCTGATATATTGATATAAACAAGAGTGATCAGTAATAACTTGCAGATAGTATTATCCCTGTGTTCCAGAATGGTAGTCTCTTGCTATAGAATTACCATCTTTCAGGTGTGGGAAAGCCATGTTGACAAAGAGTATAGAACATTTCGAATCAGAATGACCATATTTGCAGATATTAGGACTGATGAAATCTGTGAAGCAAAGTGGGTGTGATGTGCACCAAATAATTCAAACAAGTAAAGGTGTAGTGGAACGGGAAAGCTGATTACTTAGAGATGAGGGAATCACCGGGTAATTATTTCAGAGAGTCTTTGTTATAAAACTGAAAGACATTTTATGTCACCAGGAACATGTCTGTTAACTAAGATGGAAACTTCTTACTCAGCTGGTGAAGCCATCGTTGAGACACTCTCATACGCTTAATATTATTTAGAAAATATCATTTGTAGTTCAATGATATATCCCAACATCATCTTACCAACAAGGGAGTTTTCAAAACAAATATGAAATAATATTTTTTTTATCATATGTACAACAGGAAGTTCAAGAAAAACATGAACAAAAGATACCAAATAAGACTTAAACTAACTGACCTCATTGACAGTGGGAAATATCCACATGGGACTGGTTACTGGATGAGGAGTGTCTCCCCAAAAAAGGAAAGAGATCACTTTTTTTTTTGTAATGGGATTGCCTGGGTATTAGAAATAATCTCCCAAGAAGAACCCCCTCTCCTGTATAAAATCCTGCAAGACATCAACAAAGAGATGGAGCTGGGGGGGAGAGTGACTGCTCCCTGCACTCTAGTTTTGGGGTGTTTGAATGTGCGTGGATGTAGTACGATAGAGAGTAAAAGATGTGAGATTGGAAGTATGTTTAGGAATAGAAGGATGGATGTATTGGCCTTGTGTGAGACAAAGATGAAAGGAAAGGGTGAAGGGATGTTTGGTGAAATGTCTGGTAGAGTGTCTGGGATTGAAAGGGGAAGAGCGAGAGAGGGTGTGGCTTTATTGCTGAGTGAATGGATGATAGGTAAAGTATTGGAATGGAAGGATATATCATCTAGATTAATGTGGGTAAGGTTTAGGTTGGGTAGGGAATGTTGGGCGTTTGTCAGTGCGTATGGGCCAGGTAGTGAGAAAAGTGAAGAAGAGCGGAATGAGTTCTGGAATGAATTAACTAGGTGTGTAGAAGGACTGGGTAGAAGGAATTATGTAGTTTTCATGGGTGACTTAACCCTGGAACGGTACGGTGGGTTGTCCGCGACCCCGAGCGTCAAAACAAAAGAGGTTTTTATCACGTGACTCACCCCCATGACGGAATTTGTGGGTGATCGACCTGCAGTCGGTCACTTGCCCACACGCTCTAGTAGTGTCCAGACGTGCTTCACTGTAGCTCTACTCCTTCCCAGATTTCTGAGACACGTCGGGGTCGAGAGCGACCGAGTTTACCATTCTAAGGTAAGTTGCATAATTATCAAAGTTATTACGTATTATGAAATTGTCGTAGAATGGTGCAACTTGTATAGGTTATCAGTTGTGGAAAGTCTTGGTGAATGGTTTGGCTACCATGTGCAGGTTTGTTTTTTTAGTTGAAATGCCGTTCATCACCACGAGGACCATTTTACCGCGAGTGCCCCTTTTTCAGTTTTTTGCATTTTTTGGCCAAGTCATTTTTTCGTAAGAAATTGCCAAATAGTGTCGCAAAACTTTTGCTTTTTCAGTGTTGAAAAGTGTGTCTAGATGATCTGGCTACCCATGCGTGACTTTGTTTTTGTCAGATACGCCGTAGATATTGGTATGTGGCGTATTTTCCTGCGGTTACCAATTTCTGTTTTTTTTTCAATATTTGTAAAAATTTACTACGGAGTAAGGAATTGCCATATAGTATTAATTTTTTTCATGTTTATTTATTAGAAAGTGTGCCTTGATGGTTGGGCTAACACGTGCATGTCTTTTTTTTTATCTGAGATGCCGTATATTAGAATGTTGGCCATTTTTCTGCGAGTACCCTTTTTTATTTGTTTTGCATTTTTTTGCTTAGTCATGTTACCGTAAGGAATTGGCAAGTTTTTTCGTAAAACTTATATTTTTATATTGTTGGAAAGTGTTTCTAGATGATCTGGCTACCCATGCCTATCTTTTTTTTTTAGCCAGATATGGCGTATATATTGTTACTGTTTTTAGAATGATATATTGTTAATTTATTCTCATCATTAATTTATTTCCTTATTTCCTTTCCTCACTAGGCTATTTTTCCCTGTTGGAGCCCTTACTTGGAGCATCTTACTTTTCCAACTAGGGTTGAAGCTTGGCTAATAATAATATAGGTATGTGTTCGATTTTCCTGTGTTTACCATTTTTTTGTTTTTTCCCATTTCTTTCAAAATTACTACGTACTAAGGAACTATCACAGAGTAATGATTCACTTAGATGTTTATTTGTCGGAAAATGTGCCTTGATGGTTTGCCTAGCACGTGGCTGAATTTTTTTTTTTCTAAATTGACCACCATTAGCACATTGCTATTTTTCATCGAGTGCCCTTTTTTATTTGTTTTGCATTTTTTTGCTTAGTCATGTTAATGTAAGGAATTGGCAAGTAGTGTCGTAAAACTTATATTTTTATAGTGTTGGAAAGTGTTTCTAGATGATCTGGCTACCCATGCATGACATTGTTTTTTGCCTTAGATATATTGGTAGGGGATCCATTTTTCATCGAATACGTACTTCTATTTTTTTCTAATTCTTTGCAGTTATCAAAATGGCGAGCAGGAGGCAATCATTGGGCTTGGATGCCATAAATCAGCTCTTAGAGCAATTTGATAGTGATGTCGATGATGACTTGGAGATCGATGACGTCACTGACGATGAATTTGTCAATATCGATGAGTTGGAGCAGGAGGTCAGGGAGGAACAGGAGGTGACCCAAAATCCTGAAATTATCGCCTTAGGGAATGGAGATGGAGACGCCGACGACGATGTGGGGGAGGAAGAGGGGGTTGGGGCTACTGGTTCTCATGTTGTCCCAGTCAGCACAATAACAAGTCCTGTGCCATCGACTTCACGTGGTCAGCCCCAGTAACGGCACCTCAGCTCACGCCAGTGGAGGAGAGAAGCAGAAAGAGGAGAAGGGGGGATCTACAGGCAGCCAGGGGGACGGCAATCACCCACATAGATACTGAATCGGTGAAAGGTCGCGACGGTACTGTTTGGCATAGAGACCAAAATCCCACCCTCCCCCATATGTTCACACCAAGGATTGAGCCTGGGGGTCCCACTTCTCTCACGTTGGGAACGAGCAAAGTGTCCGACATTTTCTCGCTCTTTTTGAGTGACCGCATGCTAGCCGAGGTTGTTTTGTATTCTAATGAACGCCTTGCCCTATTGAGGAGTCATTACTATCATAAGGGCAACATTGCCCTCAGGGACATTGACCTGAGGGAACTGAAGGCCTTTATTGGTATCCTAATAATGACGGCAGTGCGGTCGGACAACCATACACCGACCTGGGACATGTGGAACCTCACAGAGGGAAATCCTTTGTACAGATGTAAAATGAAAGAGCGTCGTTTCACCCTGTTGGTGAGGGTAATTCGGTTCGATGATTCGGCCACCAGAGTAGAGAGGGTGAAAATGGATCGCCTCGCACCCATTAGAAAACTCTTCGATCACGTGGTGACCAATTGTCGAAGCAATTACAGCCCTGGACCACATCTGACTGTGGATGAACAGCTTGTCCCTTTCCGGGGGCGCTGTCCATTCAAGATGTACATACCAAATAAACCTGCTAAGTAAGTAAAATTCTTTGTTTTTTATATTTGCACATGTTATTATTGTTTTGTATTTATAAAAAATTATTTATTTATATATATATATATATATATATATATATATATATATATATATATATATATATATATATATATATATATATATATATATACATATATATATATATATATATACATATATATATATATATATATATATATATATATATATATATATATATATATATATATATATATATATATATATATATATATATATATATATATATATATATATATATATGTATATATATATATATATATATATATATATATATATATATATATATATATATATATATATATATATATATATATATATATATCTATTTTGTGAAGTAAAGAACTTGCTATATGATTTATGTATCTAAATTATAATATATAATCTATTATATCTCTATCTATCTCTATATATGTATAACTTGTTCATTTATATAACCGATAGTTCATCTTTCGTATTTGTAAATGTTTTTCCTATATATTTATTATTATTATTATTTTATTATTATTATTATTTTATTATTATTATTACTATATTGATTAGTAATATAATTGTATATTGTGTATTTTTTTTAATTTTTTTTTTATCTTTTTACCTTTATTAGTTACTAATTCCATTTCCCTTCTTCTAGGTAGGGTATCAAGATTGTATTGGCGTGTGATGCCGATACGCATTACATTTGTAATGCGATTGCCTACTTGGGGAAGGACACTGTCCAGATACCTAGAGGATCGACGCTTGGAGAAGTTTTTACGTCTGATCTTGTGGCACCTTTTCAGAGAAGTGGCCGCACAGTGACGACGGATAACTTTTTCACGACGCTACCGCTCGCTTTGTCACTCTTGGATAAGGACATGCATTTGTGTGGCACCATTCGCCAAAAGCCTTATATTCCTAAGGAACTTACGGAGAAGGTGCTTCCCCCAAAGGACTCAGTGGCAGTGTTCAATTACGAACACAATCTAACTCTACAGTGTCAGCAAATTAATAGGACTAAGAAGGTGATGCTTTTGAGTTCCCTGCATCATGATCCGTCTGAAGTCGAAAAAAGGAAGACCGACATTCAGATGTTTTATAATGCGACCAAGGGAGGTGTAGACACATTCAACCAGATGTGTTCTACATCTAGTTGTATTCGTAAGTCACGACGCTGGCCTCTGACTCTCTTTTACAGGATATTGAATATAATAATGGTAAATTCTTATATTCTCTATACGTGCTTGCCCTTCACCAAGACAATGCCAAAGCGAACGTTCCTCAGAGATATCGCCTACGAGTTGTGTGCTCCCCAGGCGATACATCGGTATCTAACGTCACACAGTTTTCGAAGGGACTCCGTCAAATCATGGTGGATACTTTTAAGATACCTGAGCAGGAACCATCAAGACCTCGAATTGCCGTTGGCCACATAAAACTCCCTAAAAGGATTCGTTGTCACAGCTGCCCGCCTAGGGACGACAGCAAGACAAACACTGCGTGTATCCAGTGCAAGAGTCCTGTTTGTCTGGTCCACCAGAGTGACCTCTGTCCAAACTGTAGCGTCTGTTCAAACTGTAATGCAGCGTTATTTGTAAGTTACAACATGAAAATTTTGTTTACTTCTTTTTTGATTGAATATCATCAAATTTTATTACCTAAAATATTATCATTGTTTTACAATTTTCTTTTTTTTTATCTTATTTCCCTTCAAAAATTTTTTGTTGGGTCAGAATTCTAATTTTATATTCGTAAAATAATCGTCAATCATCCAGCAACCCACCATACAATTTTTATGCATATCCAAGAATAATTAGATTAGTAAATAACACCTTGAAATTGACATACCCTTCCTACATTTCAGGTGGCAGATTAGTGAGTCTGAGTCAGTGTGGTTGGCGCCCATTTTGTGGACATATCCGAAGCGTAAGTTGCCCTATCTATATATATTCTTGTTCCCTATAGAATTTGTGATATTTTGGTATATTTTTACCTGCATAAATATCATATTATATATTAAATATAGGTATTTTTTTACGAAATTTCTAAGTACTCAAAAAATGACCTTTAGATATGGCCCTGATATAAATATAATTTACAAAATAATGAGGAGTTTTTTTACATATTTCTATTCAAGGATAACATATGTTTATTTCCTAAAAAAATTAGCCAATTCCTATTTCATTTGGATACCCACAAAAATTCATGAAATTTGGACACATTTTTTGGCCAAAAAAAATTACCCTTTTTTCTCATTTCAGATCTTCACCTCCATGGGTCCGTCTTCATCCAAAATATAGCAAGATGTGTCCTAAACATTCAAGATTCAATTCCTAAAATTATTTTTGTAAATAGGAGTAAATTTTTTTTTATGAATTTTTATGTAAGGTCTTTTATTCTACTTATTTTTTTTAAATATTTATAATAAATAGTTTTTCTGCAGATGAGTAGTATTTATCTTTACAGTAGTTTTAAGCATTCATTGAATTTTTTTTTTTTTTGGTAAAAAAAAGGAGGTTACTGCAAAAAGAGATTTTCCAAGAATTTGTTTTTGCGTCGGGGATGCGTGCGACCGAGTATACCCTTAAAGGGGTGTCCGAGGAGCGTACCTATCCAGGGTTAAATGACGATGGTTTGTATTTTTGTAGGAGCAACTTCTTGATAATAAACCATATATAATTTTTACACAAAGAAATAGAAGACTAACATTATTGACAATAGATAACAATTTATGCAAAAAGAAATACCATCTTAGCATTTACATATGGCCATTTTTGGGCTCAAGCCATGTCGTCCTGATGGAAGTTCCTATAGGGTAGCTTCCTAGGGTATATCACAACTACAGCGATATTCCCAGACAATTTACCTTAAGGTACCCAGAATTCTAACTCCTGGAGCGAATATCCCTAATGAAAGGGATATCGCGACATATCAGAGGACGTATTCTTGACACGCCACATGGCAATCTGCACCCCGAACAGAGATAACACATCGAAGGGGTCAATTGGCAAGAAAACGAAAACGAGAAAGAAAAAGGGGGAGCCGTTCCCAAGGCTCTCTCTTTTCCCGTTTCGTAAGCGTGCATTGCGCCAGTCCTGGCGCCATCTGTATTCCTTTTTGCGTAGCTTAACAATTCGGTGTTTTTTCCTGTGTTTCTCGCAAAATCTTGGATTTAATCATCTTTTCATGGCTTCTCCAACTTCGTCTGCCTCTGATAAGTTGAGTACCATTTCTTTTATGTATAAATGTAGGCTCTTGGTAAATTTTAAAGTGATTAATAGTAATAATCTTTGTTACAAGAGCCGTTGCCTACCGGAGGCGTCCTGGACGCTGTCGCTCGCTAGGTATGAGTTTTAGTTAGCCAGAGCGACGTTCCCGGTTGTTTTGCTTTAATAAATTTTAGCTATTTAGCGTTACATAGGATTTCCTTTCTCGTGCTTTTAGTATTTTTGTTTTGGCGAAGTATTCGCCAACTCTGGCCTACGCTAGGCCATGCAGCCTAGTCGTTTGGCCCTAGTACTTTCCTGCATGATTTTGGATTTCCGAGTGTTTTAAGATTTTATTGAAGCTTTAGGCAGTTTTTTATACATTTAAGATTTTATTGATTATTTCCAAGATAGTATACGAGTGAGTTTCGGTGATTTAGGTAATCGATGCTCTTGGTGCCTAGGCTAAGTTGCCTATGGAGCCTTAGTATACTTTCCCATACTCCCCGGTTGCTTTCTTTTCTTCGGAGAAGGTATGCAATCCCTTTCCCTCTGTTTGAGCCTTGGGCTTAACCCTAAGTGGTTTATCTGAATTAACTTTCGATACAACTATACTGGGGTGTTACTGTACCTCCCTGTTCCAGTAAGTCTGGCTTCAGAGAGGGACAGAACATCAGAGTTTTTAGTCTGAGTCTGTGTTTGTCTGGCTTGGGGTAGAGTCTCCCTCGCTAGCCTGACGCAGACATAGGAGGCTTAGCCTCCTTAGGTCACTGCCGAAGGTTTCTGTACGAGATGATTCCTTCTTTTGTGAGCTAGCAGACTAGTCCCTGTTGCTGTTCTCGGTGGGAGGATAAGATCCTTTCCCTGGGAGTAGCAACACCTTCCTTGCTTTGGTTCAGTGGGGGTTGGCAAGTATTGCTGGCCTCCCTCCTTGGATCTCCCTTAGGCTAAGATGAGTTTTCTTGGCTGCGGGTGATTCTTCACTAAAGCAAGGTTAGTAGGACCCTCTTTGTCCCTTCCCCCTCTATCTCTGTAATGGCCTAGCCATTACAGTACTGTACGTCATTCTACACCTGGACCTATGATAGGTTAGGATGTGGAATTGACTCAGTCCCTTGCCGGCCAGCAGAGTGTGCCGGCTGGCAAAGGTCTTCTGCTTTGAGTGCTGCCCGGACCTCCCTTGGTCCCTCATCCATGTCTGCCTGTAGAGCCAGACGGCATTGGTTAGGAAGCCTGAATTAGATTCTCCCCTTCCTTATATGCACTCTTTCGGATTGCCGGGCTTGGGGGTAGTATACTCTCTTATCCCGGCATCCATTCTGTTTTCTTCTAGTGCTGTACCCGACCCGGCTGCCGGCCTATGAGGCCGGCAGCCGGTCAGTCGTAGTCCTCTGGTTCTTTTGCTGCTGGCCGGCATCGGTTGTTTACCTTTGCCGGCCAGCTATTGTCAAGCCCTTGTCTGCCGGTTGCTATGAGCAGTGGCCGGCAGCCAGGTGCTACCTTGTGTAGTTGCCGGCCGGCAGTCATTGCCGGCCGACATTGGCTGTTGCCGGCCGGCAGTTACTGCCGGTCGGTTCGTGCATTTGAACCAGCGTTCTGCCGCCTTATAGCTGTTAAGTAGTATACTTTAAAGCTAGTTACGGTGTGTGCCGGCCGGCAAGTGCCGGCCGGCAAGTGCCGGCCGGCGCATTACTTTCTATACTGTACCAGTTGTTATGTATTATTGTAACAATGTACTATATTATTTCAAGTGTTTCAGGTATTGCACAACATTGCATCATATTGTATGAATAAGACATGTTATGCTTTGATCATAAGAGTAATGATTTGTTTTGGTATTAGGATTCAAACATTTGTTGATTACCTCAGATAAGATAGGATTCTTTATGATTTATGCTGGAGTAGGATTTAAGTCTTTTCAGAGCGATGCTCTTTTGTTTAGCAATGTTTTGGTTTGTGAGATTTGTGTAAGACGCTCCATATACACTTGAGAGTCAGCTGTCACAAAGAGAAGTTCATAATGTAGTCTTTTATACATTAAAGACGTATTTTATTAATACCAACGTATTATTATCCATCAAGCATACAGCGACGAAGATGAGATCAGCTGAGAAATAATTACTAATGATGATACATCTCTGTTCCAGGTAATTATTATGGTTAATAGAACTTCCTACCTAAGCACCCATATCTTATATTTGGCGACGAGGATGGGATCAGCTGAGAAATAATTACTAATGATGATACATCTCTGTTCCAGGTAATTATTATGGTTAATAGAACTTCCTACCTAAGCACCCATATCTTATATTTGGCGACCGAAGAAGTGAGGACGACGGACAAGCAGGGAGAAGCAAGCAGGGAGAAGCATTGGAGCCTTTGTACAAAGACGGCCAGCACAAGAAAAGTTCCGTTCTTACATTGGAAATCAAGAGTAAAATCGCCCAATGAAGATTTTACCAGCAGCAGAATAGGAATTTCATCAAATACACAAAAGGGTGAAATTTTAAGTTGGGTAGGTAGGAAGTATACTTGTGACTGCAACTTAACCTACCACAAGGTAAGCAAACAAAATGCCTTTTAATATCGAACCGCCACCAGCTTTTAGCGTCACTGCTGAGCCTAATTCTGTTGCAACACGATGGCAACAGTGGTGTGAGGAATTTAAGATTTATTTAGAAGCATTAGGGAACATGAAGGATGCACAAAAGAAGGCATTATTACTTCATACAGCAGGTAGGGAAGTTCGGGAAGTATTTAAGACTTTGCAGCCTACAGATGACACAAGTGAAGCTGCAATTAAGGCTCTTACCACATATTTTGCTCCTCAAGTCAATAAATTTTTTGAAAGATACCAGTTTTCAGCGCAAGCTTATCAGAAAGAAAATGAAAGTTTAGATGCATTTGTGACTAGACTAAAGAATTTAGCTGTTTCATGTGAATTTCTAGAGTTAGAGAATGTTATCATAGATCAAGTAATTGCACATTGCACATCAGAAGAGCTAAGAAAGAAATTATTGCAAGATAAAGATTTAACATTAGAAAAGGTATTGATAACAGGCAGAGCTTTAGAAACATCAAATAGGCAAAGTCACATAATAGGTAGTTCTACAAGCAATAGAATGGAAAATTCTAAAATTAATACAGTAGGTTCTAAGTGGAAAACCAATGAGAATCAGAGAAGAAATATGACAAAGCCTAGTCATAGGAAAGTGCCTAACACTAATGTTCATAGATATCAGAATCAGGCTTATACACAGAAACAACAGGAAAAACCCAAGTGTTTTAGGTGTGGTAAAACTGATCATCTTGCATACGAAGCAAGGAAATGCCCTGCTACTGGACAGACATGCCAGAATTGCAGAAAGCTAGGTCATTTTGCAACTGCTTGTAGATTTCCTAAACAGTACGCAAAGAAAATAAATGCTACAGTTGATACTATGGGTCAAGAGAATAATGAGGGAAATGTTCATGATAATCAGGTTAGTTCAGAAACTGATTTTGCGTTTCACATAAATTCAGTCAATAAAGGTGCAAAGAAACATATCATGGTAGAAGTAATCATAAATGGTAAACCAATTTTGATGCAAGTTGACACAGCAGCCGATGTATCAATTATGTCTGAGAAAATGGCTAAAGGCATTCCTAATTTGTTATTAGAAGGTACAAATAGAGTTTTGAAAGGTTATAATGGTTTTGATATTCAGGTAATAGGTGTTTCGAACGTAGAAGTACAGTACAAAGAACAGAAATTAGAGAGAATGCCATTAACAGTAGTAAAAGGTAATGGACAAACTTTGCTAGGTTTAGATTGGCTACAGTATTTGAAGTTAGATTGGCCTAGTATTTTGAAGGTTGCAGGTAGACAAGATGAAAACAAAAATGAAATGTCTATGAATGATATCCTATCAGAGTTTCAAGACGTATTTGAAGATAAAATAGGTACAGTAAAGAACGCAAAGGCAATTTTAGTTTTGAAACCTGACAGTTCTCCTAGATTTTTTGCTCCAAGACCAGTACCATATGCATTGAAAAGTGCAGTTGAAACAGAAATCAAGAGATTAGAAAGTGAAGGTTCTTGGGAAAAGGTCACATATTCAGATTGGGCTACACCATTAGTTCCTATTGTGAAGGAAAGTGGACAGGTTAGGTTGTGTGGAGATTACAAAGTAACGTTAAATCCACAACTGCAAGTAGCTCAACATCCCTTACCAAATCCGAAAGACATGTTTGCAACTATGTCAGGATGCAGTGTTTTTTCTAAATTAGATTTAAGACAAGCATTTCAACAGCTTCCCATGGATGAAACTTCACAAGAATTATGTACAGTAAATACATCCTTAGGTTTGTTTAGGCCAAAGAGATTACCTTATGGAGTTGCAAGTAGTCCAGCTATATGGCAACAAACTATGGATAAGATTTTTTCAGGAATGCAAGGAGTATTCATTTTTATAGATGATATTTTAATTGCGGGTAAAGACACAAGAGAACATAGAGAGAGATTGCGAACAGTTCTGAAGAAGTTGAAGGAACATAATATTAGAGTAAATAGGAACAAATGTATTTTAGAAGTTGATTCAGTGGAATACTTAGGTTTTGTAATAAATGGCAAGGGTATTCACAAAACTAAAGAGAAGATTAAAGCTGTACAATCAACAAAAGTGCCAGAAAATGTTAAGGAATTACAATCATTTCTAGGTTTAGTAACATTTTATGGGAATTTCATTCAGAATTTGTCTACAATTGCACATCCATTGTATAATCTGTTGAATAAGGGTGTAGAATGGAAGTGGACAAAAGAGTGTCAGGAATCTTTTGAAAGAATCAAGCAGGAAATAACATCACCTACATTCTTAGTACATTATCGAATGGATTTACCAGTTAAATTAGTTTGTGATGCATCAAACATAGGTTTAGGTGCAGTATTATCTCATGTAATGCCAGATGGAACAGAAAAACCAATTGCATTCACTTCTAGAGTATTGAACAAGGCAGAAAGGAATTACTCTCAAATAGAAAAGGAAGGTTTAGCATTAGTTTATGGGGTTAAAAAATTCCATATGTATCTTTATGGTAGGAAAAAGTTCACACTTGTTACAGATCATAAACCTTTATTAGCAATATTGGGTCCAAAAGCAAGTTTACCTACGTTGGTAGCTGCAAGACTACAACGTTGGGCAGTTACGTTAGCAGCGTACCACTATGATATAGAATACCGTCCAACATCAAATATGGGTAATGCAGATGCTTTATCCAGATTACCCGTAGACAAAGCTCCAGAAGAGTATGATGACAGTGTTCTGTTAATTTCAGTTTATAATGTACCAATAACTGCAAAAGATGTAGCACACAGTACCAAGCAAGACCCAGTACTTAGTAAGGTTTTGGAGAGTTTAATGACAGGTAGGGACTTATGTGGAAAGGAGGAAAATTGTAAACCGTATAAGGATATATGGTATGAACTGAGTGTGACACAAGGAATAGTGATGAGAGGTTCCAGGGTAGTTATTCCTAATTCACTGAGAAATAAGGTTTTGTCTGAAATACATGCTGATCACCAAGGTATTGTAAGATCAAAGTCAATTGCGAGAACTTTTGTATGGTGGCCAGGTGTAGATAAAGATGTGGAATGTTATATAAAGAATTGTATGAATTGTGTTATGCAACAAAACAATCCTCAATTTGCTAGAATACACCCGTGGGAGTTGCCCAGGTATCCATGGCAAAGAGTGCATATAGATTTTGCAGGTCCTTTTTTGAATTATTTGTTTTTGATAGTAGTAGATGCTTACAGTAAGTGGCCAGAAATTATCCCAATGAAGACGACAACGTCTTACGCCACGATAAAAGAGTTAATGCAAATTTTTTCAACGCATGGTATTCCAGAAAGAATTGTTACAGATAATGGTCCACAATTTACTTCACAAGAGTTTAAAGAATTTTGTAATGTCAATGGTATAAAGCATACATTTTCAGCTACATATCATCCATCCACTAATGGAGAGGCTGAAAGATTTGTTCAAACATTTAAGCACAATATGAAGTGTAGAAGAGCAAATTCAAGTAATATATTTTTGCATGTGTCAAAATTTTTATTGTCTTATAGAACAACGCCGCACAACACAACAGGCGTGGCACCCTCAAATTTGTTGATGGGAAGGAGGATAAGGTGTAAGTTAGATTTGTTGTATCCAAGTTTGCAAAGTGATTTAGAAGATAAAGGGTATAAACAAATAGCAAAGCTTCCTAATGTAAGACATTTTTTACCTTTGTCTGATGTCATGGTAAGATCGTACAACACTCCAGAGAAGTGGGTACCAGGAGAGATTGTAAGAGAGATAGGAAATTTACATTATGATGTTCGTGTTGGTGATAATGTTGTAAAACGTCATGTTGATCAATTACAGCCGTTAAACAGAAAGACAGTAGAGCATGTGAATGTTAGAGATGAGAAACTTAAAGAAGTTGTTAGATCAAATGAGTCAAGTATTAACCAAGATGGTCCAACATCCAATGTAGATTCAGAACCAATTCATGTACCAGTACAAGATGAGGTTAAAGTGCTTCCTAATAGGATTAACAGAGGAAAGCCCCCTGAGAGATTAGATTTATGAATATTTTTACAATGTCAAGTTAAGGGGGAGGAGACTGTTATGTATTATTGTAACAATGTACTATATTATTTCAAGTGTTTCAGGTATTGCACAACATTGCATCATATTGTATGAATAAGACATGTTATGCTTTGATCATAAGAGTAATGATTTGTTTTGGTATTAGGATTCAAACATTTGTTGATTACCTCAGATAAGATAGGATTCTTTATGATTTATGCTGGAGTAGGATTTAAGTCTTTTCAGAGCGATGCTCATTTGTTTAGCAATGTTTTGGTTTGAGAGATTTGTGTAAGACGCTCCATATACACTTGAGAGTCAGCTGTCACAAAGAGAAGTTCATAATGTAGTCTTTTATACATTAAAGACGTATTTTATTAATACCAACGTATTATTATCCATCAAGCATACAGCGACGAAGATGAGATCAGCTGAGAAATAATTACTAATGATGATACATCTCTGTTCCAGGTAATTATTATGGTTAATAGAACTTCCTACCTAAGCACCCATATCTTATACCAGTATTCTTCAGTATAACATATACTGTAGGAAGAAAACTATAGTAGAGTATTGGTACAACACTGTATGTTCTAACACTTTTGTGTTGTCTTGCACAGCCCTTTGGTGTTGCCTTACAGATAAGAAAGTGAGTTCTTTCTTGTCTATTATCCGGTATTTTAAAATCATACCTTAGGTGTGAGCTCCACCTGTTTCCTCTGGAAACTTTTCATTGGTTACTCTAGGACAGATTAACCATACGATTTTATTATCTGGAAGGCTGCAACAATTGGTTGTGCGGGAAACACAAGTGTGTGTCTTTCCTTTCTGATTTGTTATGCTAACTGTGCATATCCAGTGATACGTAGTTCACTTGATACTCATGGAAATTTCTTCTCTTTACAAGAGGAACGTCCGAAGTGCGGAAGTGCTTTCTGCAACGTCCGTAGTAAGAACTTCTGCGGACATGAGTTATGTAGGAGGCACGCAGCATGCGCTGTCTCCAAGGGTGATCTCCGGTATTGGGACCCCCAGGTATGTACCGTGTGCTCTAACCTGATTACTGAGGCTTTTGATTCCCCTAGGACAGCGGAATCTAGGGATATAGCAAGGGAGAAGCTTCGTACCTGGGTAAGGGGCTTCCAGAAGAACACCTCTGGACCTTATCTTCCAAGTGAGAAGATGAGGGCTTACCTTTTCCCTAGGGCATCAGCTGATGCAGTGATTCCCCAGCCTCAAGAGGAGATCCCCCTTAGTTCAGATCCAGGTGGATGCTGAAGTCGCGGTCGCATTGCAAGACATCCAGTTGGACGACAGGATGTCAGACGTGTCCGAGCATCTGGAGGATGACCTCCTGGCAGGAGGCCAGGATGAAGATCAAGCCCCAGACATTGTAGAGGAAGAGGCCAACGAGGTGTCGGCTTTTCCGGTTCAGATCCCTGAACCTATTCCCTCAACATCGTCCGCGCTCCCAGTAAAGCTGGGACAGGCCCTCTCCTCCATTGTTGGAATGATCCAACAAATGCAGAAGGAGAATATTGAGAAGGCGACTGCAATGGAACTGCAGATGCATAAGCTTGCAGCATCACGTGGGCCCCAGAAAAGGCTCAATGTGAAAGACCTTCCCTTGTGCTCAGATGCTAACCCGTGGAGATATGCTGAGCACATGCCGATGACGACTGGAAAGATCGTCATGTCGGATAAGCTGGGTTTAGTTCCCCTTGAGGAGGTGGAATTCTGGCCCAGCAAAGGGTCATATCCGGACTGTTATGTCCGGTTGAGGAAGGAACCAGCTTCAAAGGAGGAGACAGAGCCGCAGGAGGTCATAGTGATGGACCATGCTAAGGCTCCAGCTTTGCTTTCATCTTCGATGAAAGAGAGGGGCTTCACGAACTCATAGGTAGCTGCATTGAGTAAGAAGCTCCCTTCCTTTGTGTCCTCTCCTGCTAGAGCCTTCCCCTTTTTGCAGAAAGGGTTTGCGGCTGTATTAAAAGCAGTCGAGGCTGGCAAGCCTTGCCCCTCCCTGGAGGAGTGTAAACCCTTGTCGCTGGCCCTACCTATGGACCACAAGGACTGGAAGGACGTCCATCTTACCTTCTCAGTCGGGAAGTTGGACGCTGATATTGCCGGACGTCAGTTCGGTGAGAACCTCCCTAAGCTGTCTGACTTTCTTTTGCGGAGAGAACTCGAGACAAAAGAAAGACTGGCTGCCTCAATGTCTCTTCAGACCACTCTTGAGACGATGGCAAGTGACCCCAAGGTCCATGAAATGTTCATGGTAGTGGCCAAGACTCATCTGGCCACAGTGACGAAGGATCTTTACAGCTTCGTCAGGGAGAGGAGAGCTTGTAGGGAGTTCGTGTTCACCTCGGCTACGGTGAGGCACGAGCCAAGGAAACTAATCTCCTCCAACATTTGGGGCAAAGACCTTTTCCCTAGCGAATTGGTCAAAAAAGTTTTTGATAAGGCCGCCACGGAGAATAGAAATCTTCTCCAGAAGTGGGGCCTGTCTATCAAGAGAAAGTCTTCCCCGGATGAGGGTCCCCAACCAAAGAGGAAGACTAAGAGGACTAGGCTACCGTCTCAGCCAGCCAAGCCATTTGAACAGCAACAGCAATTGCCGATGCCTTCAGTGCCCCAGATGGTGGCACAAACCCCGACCACTTTCCAGTGGGTACCCCAGGCCGTGTCGACGCAGTCCCCGGCATTCAACCCATCGTTCGGAAGGCAGTCTACTTCCTTTCGAGCAAAGCCTAGAGGAGCAGCCAGAAGCTCGTCTAGGCGCCCCTCAAGGGGAAGGGGATTCAGGGGTGGTCGCAGTCAAGGAGGCAAGACCTCAGGACAACAGTCCAAGTGAGATGATACCGGTAGGAGGGAGACTTCAGAATTTTCGGGATCGGTGGACCTTCGATCCCTGGGCCCACAGCCTACTCAAGAATGGACTGGGCTGGAGCTGGTACAGCACTCCACCCCCGTGCCCTCGGTTTTTCCAACACTCCACTCCCGTTCTGGAGGAGTACATCCAAGATTTGTTGGAGGAAAAATTGATCCGAAGGGTAAAGTCCATCAAATTCCAAGGGAGACTATTTTGTGTTCCCAAGAAGGACTCGGGAAAAACTCAGAGTCATTCTGGACTTGTCGCCACTCAACAAGTTCATAGTGAACTGCAAGTTCAAGATGCTAACACTGCAACACATAAGGACCTTACTGCCCAAGAGGGCATATACCGTCTCCACAGACTTGTCAGACGCCTATTGGCACGTTCCAATCAACCGTCGACTCTCCCTCTACCTAGGGTTCAAGCTACAACGAAGACTATACGCCTTTAGAGCCATGTCATTGGGCTAAATATAGCTCCAAGGATCTTCACGAAGCTTGCGAGCGTAGCTCTCAAACAAATACGCCTAAAGGGAATTCAGGTAGTAGCCTACCTGGACGACTGGCTGGTGTGTGCAGCATCCAATACAGAATGCTTGCAAGCTTCCATTCAAGTGATCCAGTTCCTAGAGTATCTAGGCTTCAAGATCAACAGAAAAAGTCTTGACTTTCTCCATCTCAAAAGTTCCAGTGGCTGGGAATCCACTGGGACCTAATGTCACACCGTTTCTCCATCCCGGCGAAGAAAAGGAAGGAGGTAGCGGGTTCTGTCAAGAGACTTCTAGATTCCGAAAGGATATCAAGACGCGAACAGGAGAGAGTACTGGGTTCTCTCAAGTTTGCTTCGGTGACAGACCCGGTGCTAAGAGCACAGCTAAAGGATGCAACCGGAGTTTGGAGAAGTTATGCATCAAACGCGTGAAGAGATCTGAGAAGACCAGTTCCGCTTCGTCTACGTACTCTTCTCAGGCCTTGGTCCCAAGCCAGACATCTAAAGAAGTCGGTTCTTCTTCAGCCACCTCCTCCGTCGGTGACAATTCACTCAGACGCCTCGAAGGAGGGATGGGGAGGTCACTCTCATCGGAAAAAAGTCCAGGGGACTTGGTCCAAGCTATTCAATACCTTTCACATAAACTTTCTAGAAGCTATGGCAGTGCTCCTTACCTTAAAGAAAGTCTCCCCGCGTCACTCGATCCACATAAAGTTGGTGCTGGACAGCGAGGTAGTTGTGAGATGCTTTAATCGACAAGGATCAAGGTCACCACCTCTCAACCAGGTGATGTTGGCCATATTCCGATAGGCGGAAAAGAAGAAGTGGTACCTGTCGGCAGTTCACCTTCAAGGAGTCCGCAATGTGACAGCGGACGCTCTATCCAGGTTCACACCGATAGAGTCGGAATGGTCCCTAGACGCAGGATCATTCTCCTTCATCTTGAGTCAAGTCCCAGAACTGCAGATAGACCTCTTTGCGACGAAAGACAACAAGAAGTTGCCCCTGTATGTGTCCCCGTACGAAGCAGTGGACGCAATGTCCCTCGACTGGAACAGATGGTCCAGGATTTATCTGTTCCCTCCTCACAACCTTCTGTTGAGGGTCCTCAACAAACTGAAATCCTTCAAGGGGGTAGCGGCAATAGTGGCCCAAGAGTGGCCGAACAGCGTGTGGTTCCCCCTGGCATTGGAACTACGGTTGAAGTTTCTACCGCTACCAGATCCAGTTCTGACCCAGCGAGTCCAGAAGTCAACTGTCTGCGCTTCATTACAGAATTCCCGGACCCTGCAGCTCATGATTTTCTCTCCCTAGCGGTGAGAAAGTGTTTCGGGATTTCGAAAGCCAGCATAGACTTCCTCGAGGAATATAAGTGCAAATCTACTGGAAGGCAATATGAGTCATCTTGGAGAAAATGGGTGGCCTTTGTCAAGGCAAGGAATCCGCAGGAGATCGCGACGGACTTCTGCTTATCTTTCTTCATCCACCTCCATGGTCAAGGGTTGGCAGCTAATACGATTTCGACGTGTAAGTCTGCTTTGACAAGACCCATTCTATATGCCTTCCAGGTCGACCTCGCTAACGAGATCTTTAATAAAGTTCCGAAAGCCTGCGCTAGGCTCAGACCTTCAGCACCTCCAAAGCCCTTTTCATGGTCTTTAGACAAAGTTCTTCATTTCGCTTCTCTGTTGAGCAATGAGGAGTGTGCGTTAAAGGATTTGACCCAAAAAGTTATTTTCCTATTTGCACTCACGTCCGGGGCCAGGGTTAGTGAGATTGTAGCCGTTTCGAGAGAGGAAGGTCGTGTTCAGTTCCCGGATGGGGGAGAACTGAACCTGTGTCTGGATCCTACGTTTCTCGCCAAGAATGAGTTACCCATCAACAGGTGGGGTCCCTGGAGAATCTGCCCTCTGAAAGAAGATGCATCTCTATGTCCAGTAGAATGCCTAAAGGTCTATCTTCATAGAACTTCAGACTTCAAGGGTGGTCAACTATTCAGGGGAGAAACAGCAGGCTCAAATTTATCACAGAATCAACTCAGGGTGAAAATCACATATTTTATTCGCAGAGCGGATCCTGACTGTACACCCGCAGGTCACGATCTTCGTTCATACACTGGCTGGAAGTCTTCCAGAGTGTTCTTTCGCCACTATGCGAAGCAAGTGGAGCAACTAAAGAGATCTGTGGTAGCAGTGGGTTGCGTCGTTAACCCTGCTTTTTAACTCTGCGAGGAACAGTGGTTTTAATTGGGATGATTAATTCCAGGGTGAGTGTGTAGTTACATACTGTACTACAAACTAAGTGAGGGCACTGAGTTGCCCACGTTGACTGTTCCACTTCCAAAGGTGAACCTAGCATAAGTGCAGACATGTGTGCCGAGCGTTTCTAACGCTAATGTAACTGATTAGTAATACAGACTTTTCTGACTTTGATACCTCGGTATGTTAAAAGTGGCACTAATGTTTTTCTTTCAGATAACCAAGTTTCTGTTTACTATCATACTTATGCTTAAAGCTTTGGTTATCCTCTTCTTATATATATTTATATATATATATATATAATTGTTGTTAACCTGTCTATTTATTGTCTGTCAATAAACTTGTTCTTGAGAACCTTGCGTCTCCTTCACCTGTGTCAATTTATTGATATAATTGAGCATTCATTCTATGTATATTTATCTGGGATAATTCTAATAGATTGTTCCTTTATGCAAGCTAATGTTGCATTGGTTTATGCTTTCCCTTAGCGGGAGGACTCCACCCCAGAAGGGGATGGTGGCGGATTTACAGCTTCCTCCTATGCGGATATAAATCTTTGTCCAATACAAGTATTGAGCGGAGAACTGGTCGATATTTCATATTGACGCAGTGGTTCTTTACAAACTATGCTTTACTTAATATAGGGTGAGACCACTATATTGGCTTGCCTGGTATTCATACATAGGTATATGTACTCTTCGAGACTTTCCCAGAGTCTAGTAGGACTCTTCCCTGTAGAGGGCAGGAAGCTCTAACATGGTTTATGATTAGTTGAAAAGATGTATAACGGTAACATCTTAGGTCTCTAGGTCTAGTCGACTGGGGAAATACCTCCGGGGAGTACGGCACGTTATGAGAATCCACAGATACAGTAATGCTCTGGTATACTTCCATCAGGACGACATGGCTTGAGCCCAAAAAACGGATTTTGAGCGAAGCGAAAAATCTATTTTTGGGTGAGATGGCCATGTCGTCCTGATGGACCCGCCCTTCCCTTTCTATGAAAGGGCTGTAGGACCCCTCCCTACATACAGTATCTGTAGCACCTCGTGTATCGCTACAAGGAATACAGATGGCGCCAGGATCGGCGCAATGCACGCTTACGAAACGGGAGAAGAGAGAGCCTTGGGAACGGCTCCCCCTTTTTCTTTCTCGTTTTCGTTTTCTTGCCAATTGACCCCTTCGATGTGTTATCTCTGTTCGGGGTGCAGATTGCCATGTGGCTTGTCAAGAATACGTCCTCTGATATGTCGCGATATCCATTTCATTAGGGATATTCGCTCCAGGAGTTAGAAATCTGTGTACCTTAAGGTAAATTCTCTGGGAATATTGCCGTAGTTGTAATATACCCTAGGAAGCTACCCTATAGGAACTTTCATCAGGACGACATGGCCATCTCACCCAAAAATAAATTTTTCACTTCGCTCAAAATCCGTTTTCTGAATTGACTGAACTCGTGACTGAACAAGTGTTAACAAACTTCAGATAATGTTTAGTTGTCCAACAAGCACCAACTCTTCAAACAAATCTACCACAATGCAGTTCAATCAGAAATCAAGCCATAGTTTTTAATCTATTTTTAATATCACTTTTTGTACAGGTGAGTACCTATTTATTAAGAGAAAGAGGACATGATATTCAAACAAGTAGTAGACGTGTTAATAGTAGCAGGAGTGTAAAACACCATTAGGAAGGGCCAGAAAATCAAAGATTTCGATTCTCTGGTGATATTGATATGAACAAGGGTGATCAGTGATAACATGCATATAGTATTATCTCTGTGTTCCAAAATAGTAGTCTCTTGCTGTAGACTTACCATCTTTCAGGTGTGGGAAAGCGATGTTGACAAAGAGTATAGAGAACAAATGTAAAATTTACTACCGAATTTAGTGTTATAAAGCAATCTCCTGTTATTACTTTTATAAATGATGAAAATAAGATATAAATAAGAATTCAATAGTGAGTACTAAAGCTTACTGAAAAGAACATTATTAATTAGAATGATCAGCTTTGCAGATATTAGGACTGATGTAATTTGTAAAGCCAAATGGGTGTGATGTGACCAAATAATTCAAACAAGTAAAGGTGTAGTATAACGGGAAAGCTGATTACTTTGATATGACTGAATCACTGGTCAATTATTTCAGAAAGTCTTTGTGATAAAACTGAGACATTTCAAGGCAGCAGGAACATATCTTTTAACTATGATGGAAAGTTCTTACTCAGCTGGGGAAGCCATCGTTGAAACACTCCCATACACTTAATATTATAAAGAAAATATCATTTGTAGTCCAATGATATATCCCAACATCATCTTACCAACAAGGGCGTTTTACACAAATTATGCAAGCCAGGTAATGACCCCTTGAAACCTTGCTTCACAAACAAGAACCTCAAGCACCCTGCCTCGCTTATGGTTTGGGCAGTGTTTACTTTTTATGGTGTTGGGAAGCTAATTGTACTTCCTGCTAATGGGAGAGTGAACCAGTACAACCATCAGGAGTTATTGGCTGACAACCTGCCTGACTCTTTCGAGCAGACCAAGGCAGAAGTTTTCATGCAGGATGGGGCTCCTGCTCACAAATTCAAACTTGTAACAGACTGGCTAAGGGACTGGAATTTTAAAACCTTTTGGAATTAATGTAATTTTTAGAAAAAACACACTCAAGAATATATTGATAAAAAATTCCCCAAAACAGATTAACGGATGTATATACGAAATTCCATGCAATCAGTGTAATAAACTGTATATCGGTCAAAGTGGCAAAGCACTAGAAACTCGATCAAAACAGCATAAATATAATGTAAGAACAGGAAACATTGCCAGCAGTCTTTTTCAGCATATGAATGAGTGCAACCACGCTATTAATTGGAAAGCTGCTAAAGAACTTATATTTTGCAAAGATTTTGTTAAAAGAAATATCATTGAAACAGTTTTAATTAAGAAAAATTTCGAAGATCTGCTTAACACCAGTTCAGGTATGTACAAACTGGATGAATTTCTTGTAAACAACATTCTTAAACAACTAGCTTTTAAGTAATTTGTAATTTGCTCATTTTTTCTGTTTTACGTCATCACAGAGGTTTCTTTGTATTCTAATTGTATTTTTAAACCATAAGACCGTGAAGAGGTGTAATAATAACACGAAAGCGCTTGTCCAATCTTCGTTTCCTATTTCCTCCCGGCTTGCTGTCATCTTGAGACATCGCATGTTCCAGCGATTCGTCATTAATATATATATATATATATATATATATATATATATATATATATATATATATATATATATATATATATATATATATATATATATATATATATATATATATATGTGTGTGTGTGTGTGTGTGTGTGTGTGTTTGTGTGTGTGTGTGTGTGTGCGTGTGTGTCATAAGTAGTTTTACAGTTAAAAACCCCGTCAATGTTTCCAAATGAATCATACGTAGTAAAGGAGACATTGCTGATGAAAAGATGTGGATGCTGATTACCCTCTGTCCTTGACTAACTTATAATCCTACTCTGAAGCATTCCTCTAGCAAAATATAATTATATTATTTTATAAAGAAAATTCATATAATTTCAACAGTATTCTTTCATAAGAATAGTATCTGTAATAAAAAATAAAATACTGTTGCCAGCAATCACGGTCAATATAGTTCACTGGAAGTAGCATTGAACTCACCTTTTAATTCTTCTTTGATATTCAAGATTTATCCTCTTGCTATTACGCACTCTCTCAGGCTTTCGGAAATTTCATGTGTTTTTCTCACTTTTTTTAAGCACTTGTTGTTCCTGGTTCATCACTGTTACTATAAATGTCCCTGCAGTAAGGTTCTGAAATGCAAAGGAGATTGAGTACAAATAACTTAAGATGGATATTGTCACCTGTGTTTGGGCACCTGCATTTTATAGCCTTTTTATTTCATTCAAGAATGTTAAGTACACTAACATGCCAAGGGCACTCTACAAATCCTGGACGTTAATTTTTTTATCTGACTTCTTCAGAACAACCAGGGGTTGCAGGAATGTCAATTACCCTATAGTACCAGTACCAGAATCTGACTAACCACACAGAAACCTTGGTTACTTCCGTTGGATATATTCATATCATAGTGAAGAGTTATAAATTAATGTTTCCTATGAGAAAGTATAAATTATACTACTAAAAGTGTCCAATCTTAATGCATGCATAGCAAGGTAAAAAATATATTTCTGGTACTTTTCCTTCTTAGGTAAAATCACAGAAAATGCCTGGTTAATCCTGTTGGAATTCCCGGAGGTTCCAATATGTGTTGAATGTTCTTGGCACGTCATCATACCGCTGATGAAGTGTGGTAGCGAGGTAAATGGAGAACGTTGGCCAGAAACATCGACCCCACATAAAATTGGGAAAAGATGCAGACAAAGAAGAAGATGTACTTACTGCAGAATATTTACACTATTGAGAGCGCTTCTAGAAGGTTATAATCACTGCCATTTTTCTCCTCAAAAAGCCACTAAAATTTTTACAATGCTTCCATAAGGGTAAGATCCCTGGTAGTACTTTCCTTAGACAACGTCCAGAGTGTTTATAACGCTTCAAAAGGCTAAAATTACTTGCTACTGCACTACGAGCACTCAATGGAAATCCTCTGTACCATTTTACAACGCTTCCAGAAGGCTAAATTCACTGTTAATTCTTTCCTCGGACAGCCTCCACTACAGTTACAACATTTCAAGAAGTTCAACATAACTGGTTATACCATCACTTCCACTTACTCCATATCCTCTAATATATTTGCAACACTTCCAGAAAGCTAAAATTCACTGGCTGCCCACCACAGTAACATAGTGTAGAGCGTCTAAAATGTTTAGAACGCTTCCAGCACCCTAAAATTACCAGAACATACAATTACTGCCCATCCTATACAACGTTTACTATGCTTCCAGAAGGCTAGATCCACTGGATACACCACCACTTTTATTCAATGCACAGCCTTTACGACCTTTAGAACGATTCCAGAAGTCTAAAATAAATACTAGAGCTTTGATCAGACAGCCTCTATAACGTTTAAACCGCTTACAGAAGGGTCACATCATTGGCAATTCTTTTCTCAGACTGATTCAACAGAACCAATTGCACTTACTGCATATCAGCAGCTTCAACGTTTACAATGGTTCCAGATTGCTCAGATCATTGGCAGTTCTTTCCTCAGATAGGTTTCACAATGTAAATAACGCATCCAGAAGGCTAAAATCCCTATCCACGGCACCATATGCACTAACAGCATAGTGTCTACAACGTTTAACAACACATCAAGAAGGCTAACTTTTCTTGTTAGACCAATGCTTTTACTTACTGCATAGACTCTATATTATTAAGAATGCTTCCTGAAGGCTGAAATCTCTGGCTATACCCCCCAAAAGCACATACCACACGTCCTCTACAACGTTTATAACGATTCCAGAATGCTAAATTTAAGAGCTATACCACCACTTGCATTTATTGCAGAGAATTTATAATATTTAAAATGCTTCCAGAAGGATAGAATTACTGTCTGCGCCACCACATGAACTTACTGCAGAGCCACTCTAACGTTTACAACGGTTCCAGAGGGTTGAAATCACTGCCTAAAACACCACATGCACTCACTGCACATTATCTACAATGTATACAACGCTTCAATAAGGCTAAAATTAATGGCTACACCTCAACTTTCATTTAGTGCACAGCCTGTACAACGTTTACAACACTTCCAAAAGGCTAACATTACTTACTACACAACCACTTACTCTTACTTCATAGCCTTTACAACGTTTTCAATGCTTTCAGAAGGCTAAAATAACATTCTACATTACCACTTGTACTTTTAGCAAGGTTCTACATCGTTTAAACACTCCCAGAAGGCTGGGGTCACTGACTATACCATCAAATGCATTTACTGCACAACATTTACATCTTTCAGAACGCCTCCACAAGGCTAAAATGCTTAGCTGCACTATCTTTTGCACTTAGTACACAGCCTGTACAACGTTTAATAAGCATCAAGAAGGCTAAAATCACTCCCAGGTCTCAAATCAATGGTAATTATTTTCTACAATGTTTAGTATGTTTCCAGATTGGTAAAATCACTGGCGAGAACACAGCATTCAATCACTTCAAAGGCTCTAAAACGATTACAAAGCTTCCTGAAGGTTAAAATTAATGGCTGCAACACCATTTGCAAATACTGCACAGCCTCTATAACTTTTAGAAGGCTTTCAGAATGATGAAAATCACTGCCAGCCTCTATAACGTTTACAATGTTTCCAAAGGTTAAAAGTAATTTCTACACATCCAGTTTCATATATTGCACATCGTCTGGAATGTTTACGAAGTTTCCAGAAGGGTAACAATACTAGCTTCACAACCACTTGCACCTACTGCTCAGCGTTATTACACCTTCCACATCAATGTAATTATTATATATATTTTCATGACTGTTTTCCCTTGTATACCACTTTCCTTTGTCCTTTCTCAGAAACTTGTTTGCTTTACTTTTACACTCATTTTCTTACTGGCTCCACCCATCCTAAATTTCTTCGACCCCTAGATGTAACTTTGAATCAGTCTCCACTCAGCAATTAAACCAAGGACTTTAAGTGTCCGGCAAGTAAGCAGTCCCCTTTATTGTAATGCATCTATAACCTAAGTATAAGTGATATTATTGTCAGGGTTTAATAACGAATTGTGCTTTTGTTTCAAGTGTTCTCAATTCCCAGTGTGATTGCTTTTCTAGACTTGGTTGTTGTTTGTCATTTGTCATTTGCCATTTGTCCTATTGTGTCATTCCTGTCCTTTATGACTTTTGTGTTCCTTTTATATGGACTTTAAGTTTAATTGTAATGTTTTGTGAATAATTTTTGCATTATTTAATTTAAATTTTGTTAGATCTTATTCTCATTCAAATACCTTTATTTTAGTATTATTAATATGGTCCATTGAACTCACATGCTAAAATGGTAAATTACCCTTCTCTCTCACGACTGTAATAATATTATGGGGGCCTGTCCGGGATTTTTTTTGCTAAACTTCTTGGGAATGTAATAATTGACAATATCGTTAAGAATCAGTTGTTTGTTTATGTAGTTGGTGATTCGTTATTCAGTCTTACGTGATATAAACATCCTGAGTTATAGTTAGTTAGGGGACTGTTTCTGTGTTTGCTAGACCGCTGAAGAATCCATTTCTATTGTGCATAAATCTTTCGGTGACAGAAGGTGGCCACTTATGTTTTAGTAAATGACTGCCGGTAACCTTGTCATGGTTTCCCCACCCCCCTCCTCTCATAAGCGAGCCTCGGTGCGTGGGTTTAAAAGTTAATCTGTGGTACCATTGTTAAAAATTAATTTCTCTCGAATCATTCGTGACTTTCACGTGCTTATAGTCTTTCCCTGGGTCCTTAGATACCAGTCTCTTGCATTATTCTTTTTCTGTAAAGTGTAATGAATCTTGATAATGCCTCGACATATGTGTGTGAAGTTACCGTTCAAATCAAATTGCAGTAAGTTACGGTTGTTAGCTGAGCGACAGTACTTCCTTTTGACTTCACTTTGGTTTGAACCGGGAGTAATATTCTTCAGTCCGTCCATATTCATTCTCCTTTTCCCATATCTAAAATGTTTTGTGTATAAATATTAGTCTAATCTGTTACTATTTATGTGTGGTTTATGGTTTTATGAGTGGTCAATGCTTAACTAAGTGCGCTGCAATTTAAGAATTGTAAAACTCTATTTCAAGTCTTTATATTGTTCTTGAAATTTCTTTTTAATTTTCACAATGGCGAAGTCTGATACTCAATAGTTTGTGGTGGATCCTTTTTCTGAATTGCATGCCATTACCGATGCTAGGATGTCTGAATTAATGGAAGTAGCTAGGCATTTAGACCTTTAGGTACGTTCTACTATGCGTGAGTTTAACATAAGGAAAGTGATAATTGCTCACTATATACATATTGGAACCTCAGGTGACGAAGCTATGCAGTATCTTGTTCCAGAAACCCCTTCCCTTACATTTTAAAAACAGCTAGAGTTTGAACGTCTTGCAGTCGAGCGTGAAAAAGCTCAGTTAGCTTTAAGAAAGGAAGCCGCTGAAAAGAGACGTGAGTTTTTTTAAATGGAGAAAGAGAAAGAAAGAGAAAAATTTGAAATGGAGAAAGCTGAGTTAGAATTTCCAGCTAGGGAAGAAAGAAAAAAGTTTGAAAGGGAGAAAGCTAAATTAGAATTAGAATCTAGTTTAACTATCAAGGTGGAACCTGAGAGGGCTTCAATCAATCTTCAGAATAGGCAAATGAAGAAGAGTTATCTCTCTTTGACCTGACTAAAAATATAAAGTTAGTTACCTCATTCACAAAGTATGATTCAGAGGATTATTTTCGGGTATTTGAGGAAACTGCTAATCACCTTAATTGGTCTGCTGAACAGTGGGTATGGCTCCATAAACCTAAATTGTCAGGAAAAGCTGCTCAGGTTGTTAGGCATCTGGATGACACTAAGGATTATAACCAGGTTAAGAAAGCAATCTTAGATGCATTTTCCATAACAGAGGAAGGATAAAGACAAGCTTTTCGTAACCTATGTAAATCATATATCCAAACTTTCCTAGAATCTGCTTCAGACAAGCTTAGAGCTATCAAGAAATTGCTTTAGTATGCTGAAGTAACTTCTCTTGAAGAACTGATGAATTTAATGGTTCTTGAAGAATTTAAATGGAAACTTCCCATTAATGTAATGCTCTATATTGAAGATAGGCAGGAGAAAGATTTACTAAAGGCTGCTTCCTTGGCTGACACTTATTCCTTAATATATAAGTCTATTCCTAATAAAAGAGCTGAGATTTTTGTAAAACCAGTTTAAGGAAAATCACAGATTTCGGATGATAATCCCAAAGGTTCTGATAATCCTAAATGTAGTTTTTGTAAGAAAGAAGGACATACTATTCGTAATTGTAACGACCCTAAATGTAAAGGATCTGATAACTACCGTATTGTTTTTATGAAACCCAACGTAAAATTTTCAACCTTCCTGAGTAAACCTGTTTTGCATGTCCAAGCAAATATACCAGATTTGTTTGATGATTTTAAGTATGAAGGTATAATAGCCTTGGGGGAGAAAAACAGAAGTCTAAGGTCACTATATTACGAAACACTGGAGCTGCTTTAACTTTGTTGCATAGTAAGGCTTTACTTAATGTTGAGAATAATCTAACTGGTGAGAAGGTGGTTGTAAGGGATCTTACTGGAATCTCATCCTTTTCCCTTGCCAATGTCTACCTTGATTGTCCACTTGTAAAAGGGTAAGTTAAACTAGGGGTGATTGATACAGAATTGCTGGTAAAAGTAGTTTCATTGCTACTGGGTAATGATTTAGCTGGGAAATTAATTGTACCAAATTTAATTGTCACTGATAACCCCATGGATGATAGGGTAGTTTTGGACAAACTTTTGATGGATAATGAGAAGGTAGATCTTGAACAAGCCCCAGCACATATAGTCACTCGGTCCCGAGCAGGAGAAAAGTAGTAGATAGTGATATCTTAACTAAGGTAATGTCTAGAGATAAACTAGAAGCTGCCCAGAGGTCATATCAATCTTTTTCTTGTTTGCATGATAAGGCTGTTCATATAAAATATTTGAATAAATCCCCATCTTTTTATCATAATAATGGTATCCTAATGCGTTTTACCGTCCTTCTAACTATTCAGATCTTGATACTTGGAATGAGAAATACCAAATTGTTGTTCCTTCTTCAGTAGGCACTCATATAATGGAAATTGCACATGATGGACCAGGTGGTCATTTGGGACCATACAAAACTTACTATAGAATACTTGATAAGTTCTATTAGCCAAATTTGAGTAAAGGCGTAGGAGATTTCATAAAGACAGGTCATGTATGCCAAATAGCTGGCAAACCTAACCAAGTAATTCCTAAAGCACCTTTACAGCCCATGTTAGTTCCACATGAGCCCTTTGAGAAATTAGTAATACACTATGTTGGACCCTTGCCTAAGGTGGTAACCAATATTTATCAACTCTTATGTGTCCTAGTACTCGTTTTCCAGAGGCCATCCACTTCAGAATATATCTGCCGTAAAAATAATGCTAAACACCTTTCAAGTTTCTTTACTACTTACGGGATCCCCAAGGATATCAAAACTGATCGTGGTTCTAACTTTACACGTAAACTCTTTTCAGAAATCCTTAAGGAATTAAATATAAAACATAGCTTATCATCTACATATCATCCGGAATATCATGGAGCCCTTGAACGATGGCATCAAACATTTAAAAGTATGTTAAAAACGTTTTTGTTTATAGAGCAATCTTAATTGGGATGAAGGAGTAAAGTTTTTGTCGTTTGCTATATGTGAGTTCCCCTAGGAATCCCTTGGTGTTTCTCCATTTGAATTGGTATATGGGAGATTATTGAGAGGACCCCTTGCATTAATTAAAGATTAATGGTTAAAGCCCCCAGACTCTAATCAGACTGTAACTGTTCAACAATATTTGAGCAACTTTAAAGAAACCCTTTCCAAAGTCCGTAAAATAGCCAGTGAAAACTTAAGCAAAGCTCGAATTAAAATGAAAAATAGTTATGATAAAAAAATGAAAATTAGGAAGTTCAACCCAGGAGATCTGGTGTTAGCATATTTTCCTTTACCTAAATCCCCATTTTCCTCAAAATTCTTTGGTCTATATAAAGAAGTTAAAAATGTCAATAACCATACCTATGTGATTGAAACCCCTGATAGAAGGAAAAGTACTCAAATTATCCATGCCAATCTGCTTAAAAGGTATCATTCCAGGAATACTGAAACTGGTTATGGAAACAAAATTGTAAATGGTAACGTTAAGGTCAAGAACGAGAAACCTGAAGTAAGTGAACCTGAATTCATCTATTCGTGAAATTTTGTAGATAATTGTGCTGCTCTGAAAGACTGAAAACTCATGTCAACATCTTTCTCCTTTTCAATCAGAAGAACTTGAAAAGCCTATTTACTCTTACCCAGAACCTCATGGGAAAAACCCAGGTCAGTGTACAGTCCTCACCCATGGCATCAAACTTCTACTAGGAACTGCTCCCATAAGACAACACCCTTATCGCATCAGCCCAGCCCAGAAACTAGTGATGAAATAAGTGGAATATCTTCTGAGTGCCGGTTTAGCTATACCAAGCAAGTCACCATGGGCGTCTCCATGTCAATTGGAACCAAAGGAGGATGGCAGCATGCGACTGTGTACAGACTACAGGAGAGTAAATTCTGCTACTGTTAAGGATAGTTACCCTTTACCCCGTCTAGATGACCTTATAGACTCTGTGGGCCAAGCAGTGTATGTAGCTAAGATAGATCTCCTTAAAGGGTTTTATCAGGTGAAGTTAACATCTAGAGCCAAGCTTATATTGGCTTTCATAACTCCTTTCGGGTTATTCCAGTATGAACTAATGCCTTTTGGTTTAACAAATGCCCCATCCACATTTCAACGCATAATTCACTACACTATTCAGGGTTCAGAGGGAGTATTTGCATATCTAGATGATATATTGGTGATAGGAGATTCTTGGGAAGAGGTTATGAAACGTTTGAATATGCTCTTTGATAGATTAGGAGAAACCTAGTTAACAAAAAATTTACAAAAATGTGCTTTTGGTCAAGCTAGAGTTACTTACTTGGGACATATTGTGGGTGGAGGTAATGCCAGGCCTAAAACTGCAAATGTTAATGCCATTCTTGACTATCCACAACATAAGACTGGAGATTTTCGGAAGAGGTTTCAGATGGAAGAATTCCGGCAAGGAAAACCAACAGGTTGCCATACACCATTTCAGATACCGAGACATCCACAGCGTCTTTAGGAGTGGTTCTGAATACCAGAAGGATCCAGAGAAACTGGGTAAACCAGTCAGAGCGCTTGCAGCGGGACATCAACACTGCTTTGATGGTACGATGATAACTTTCAACCATACTGGTGAAAGCAGGGTTGTATGCATTGTTCTAAGGAAGAGTGATACCCAGGAGATTCGATAATGATGTCCACTTTTAATAGGTCAGATATACACGAGGCGGACGTTGCATTTTCCCTGTTAATGGCTTTATGAAAACAAAGCTTGTGATCCTTGCGAATGATGAATGACGTTCTTTCGAAGAAATGGAGGAAAGTTAGGGACAGCTAAATGCACTACCAGCTATTTGCAGTCGAAGGTGAAGTAGCTGGATTCCGTTATGGACAGCTTTCTATTGAAGAAGGCCAATGGGCGTGTAGAGCCATTAAACACCTGTTCGAGGACTGCCACAATAGTGACGTCAATAGCATCGGTGAAGAAAAGGAGAGGTCAATGTGGCACAGGAAAAGTAAGAGCAGCAGTGATTGATATGGCTTTCATTGCGTTGCAGAAGGCCCTTTCTGGAATACGACTGCACTTCAGGTCTCTTGACTTTCCTTTGAAGGAGGAATAGAGGGGGCAAGGTGTGGTGATTCATGGCTGGAAACGGTGATAATAGTTGATCATGCCTAAGATTTCTTGCAGTGCTTTCATGGTCGAAGCCGTGAGGAAGCTCTGAATGGCTGCTACTTTTCATGGAGAATTTGAACTCCTTCAGGAGAGAAGTGTTACCCTAAGAATGATACATCGTTGGCCGCAAAGTGCACTTGTCATGCAGTATCATAAGGCCATTCTGTTGTAGGTGGTTGAGTATGGTGCAGAGATGATGGAGGTGTACCTCTTTGGAAAAAGAGAAGAAAAGCATGTCGTCCACGTAACATTCACAGAAGTAGAGTTCTTCTAGGATGCTGTCCATGAGATGTTGAAAAGTGGTCCCAGCATAACAAAGGCAACAAAAGGAGCTATTGAAATTCTATGTACCCAATGTGGTGGTTATGGCAGTATTAGGATTTCCTTTGGGTTCAAGGGCACCTGATAATACCCCTTTAGGATGTAGAACGTGGAGAAAACCTTGGATTTGTGCAAGTAGGAGGTTACATCGGCGATGTATTGGAGAGTGCAGTGAACCTGTTCTGTCTGCAGTTCAGGGGCTTGTATTCCCAACACGGACGTAGAGTGCCAACTTTCTTCAGGACTATGTGAAAGTTTGATGATGATAGACTGGAGGCCTTTTGGCAAAGGTAATTTTTTTTTATTTTGACAAATATTTGTTTAGCGGTTGGCAATCGATACGGTGACAGACATAAGAATCTGTTGAAAACTGTGGCACCCGTCGTCTCTATATGGTTATAAATACCGTATTATTCTGAAACCATGGTTGTTTGACGAAATTCTTAAAGGAAAACATCTGGGTATAATGTGAGAAGTTGGGATTATGTATCCACGGGTGTGCTGATGTAAAAAGCTAGGGGAGAGGGGATAGGTTGGAAAGGTGTTGAGGAGAATGAATCCTTATTGACTAACCGTAGGTGAGCTACGTCAGCCAGGTGATGGAAATGGGAGAGGAAGTGCGCTCTGAGAATTGGCTATTTAACATCAGCAACGAGACACTTCCAAGTATATTTGGCGATTCTAATCAATAATAGGAGGGTTTTATAACCATGCATAGGTATCACAGATCCGTTGGCAGTTACCAGGTATATGTTGGCAGATTTAGACATACTACCTCATGGTCTGTAGAGTGGTCTTGGCATAAAAGAACCGTAAGCACACATGTCTATCAAGAATCACACAGCCGTACCTGCGTCATGTAAAACGAAAAGATTAGTGAAGGGGGAAGCCACCGCCACTAGTTATGGCATACATATGTAATGATTAGAATAGTAATATTACATGTTTAAAACAAATGACGTAATATGTCATGTTGGTTGGAAGAGCTGGCCGTGAGATTTGCTATGGTCAACTCAAATTGTAAACAGGATGTAAGATGCTAAGTTGTCATTCTTTCTTAGTGTCAACACATTGTCTCTTCGTGTGAAAGTTTGTGACGTCACCGGATGCAGGTGTCTTCCGATTCCGTCACTTAGCCAAATTAAAGCAAGTGTACGATATTTGGGATATCAGTAATTTGTTCAGTTCATATAAAAACTTCACCAGAATTGGTCATGTGGACCAACACAGCTTCCTCCAGTGATGGAGATGTTTAACTCAGTTGTTATTCACAATAAAACTTAAAAACTACTAAAATGTGTTCAGTAAACCATTCAAATACATTTGAAAACAACTCATACTCAAATGTGTGCTTAAGACAGTAGCACACCAATACATATACATTTTTATCCACTGACAACGATTCGCAAATTTCTTCGTAGCTGCCCTGAATTTGAAGTAGTAGTAGACTAACTGCGGCTGATGGGTGTCGGTAAGTGACTGACCAGGTCGGTGGTTGAGGTGTAAACAAGGGGTGGTATGTACGGGTGGTGGGCTGCTTTGTCGCCGCTCTGGCACGTCAGAGGGTGTGCGACTGTGTCTTATGGCACCCACGTTAACTTCGGTCGAAGTTGAATAGTTCGTACACCTCCTTAGAAATGGAGGCGTAAGGGGAGGTCCAGAAGGCACTGAAGTGGCTGTCCATAAGGCATTGACTTTGGTCATCAGGAACTTCTTGGGCAAAATATGAACATTGGTGATGACATACGTACAGATTCGTGTAAGCACGTTGCACAAATTACATTAAGTAAATTCACTTCACAACCAGAAACGCCTCATTAGGAAGCAGGTGAACAATACATGGTCATGTCCCTGAGAGAGAGCGAAGCCATATAGTCCCAAACGTTATTGTGAGCTAAAAAAGTTTAGCTATGTGGGTGGTCGCTGATAGCGAGTACTGCTCTAGGACGTATGATCTGAGGTCTTCAAACATTATGGGGTGTCCCCGTCTTTTCACAGCCAATTGGAGATTTCAGGGAAGTGTTCTCAGGGATGGTAGCGTAAACATATTCAGCTTTAGTGTTTGACAGGGTTACGCTCTAAAAGCAAAACTTGACTTCAACATTTGGGAATCAGGTTAAAGTCGCCCAGGTGTGGTGTTAATGGCTTAGTCAGTGTCTGAGGACAGCATCATCAAGGAGTAAGGCACGGGAGGTAGTTTAACACTCCGGTGGTCAACAATATGCCGAAGAGCTGTTAAGTTGTAACTGAGAGACTTGTAAATGCAACTGGACTTTATTTAGTCAGAGCATGAATATTTATATAAACTTTTCCAGTCAAGAAAGGCACATTTGGGAGTCGGTGGGTCGTTTCTTAGCATCTTTATTGAATGTTCAATTAATAAATCGCAAATTGGTGTCAAGGGACACTATAGTCAGTATAGGAATGTGATATCTTATAATCCTTAGTGTAGTGTTCTTGGTCATTTATTTTTCATACTTTATACATATGACACGTGGTTTGTTCTAAAAAACAAGCCTATCGCATATGTAGATGATGCTACACACTTTGCATTAATTCCATATTTTAAATGTAGATATCGGATTGCTGAATCCCTTAAAAGAGATCTAGTTAAAATAATCTCATGGCGCAAGTTATAGGGCTTGAAGTTTAATCTTAACTAAACTCAGAGTATTCTTGTAAGTAGAACAAGGACAATGGCTCCTTAACATAAAGATCTCAGCATTGATGATGTTTCTTAATTTTTTTATGACGCTTATAAACATTTAGGTGTGATTCACAACAGCAAATTTACTTTTCACAAACATATTAGCTCTGTATCATCTTTCAATTCACAGAAAACTGGTTTTTGAGCTATTTTGATATTTTCAATAATTGATCTACTCTGGAGACTTGTTTTAATTCTTAAATTTTATATTGTTTCGAATAATGTTCTTCTTCCTGGTCTTTAGCTGTTGATTCTCAACTGAATTTGTTGGACAGAAACTTACGGTCTATTAAATGTCTTGTTCTTAATGTAGATATTGATCTCTGGCACCGTAGTTCAATTAGTTGGTTCTGTATGTTGCATAAAATGTTTCATATTTCTGATCATCCTTTACCTTCATATCTTTCCAGACAGATACCTCCTGTTCGTAATACTAGGCATGCAGTTAATTCTAATAGCCTTGCCTTCAAAATCATGAGGCTGAATACTAATAATATTTTAGAAGATTTATTGCTGTTTTGACCATGATTTGGAATGATCTTTATCGGTAAGTTGAATCGGTAGACCTTCAAAAGTTCAAACTTGCAACAGAGGTTTCCATGCTGAACTGGCTGATATAAGTCTTTTTATAGTTTATATATGACATATCTGTTTTGATGTTTTTACAGTTTATAAAATACTTTATTGTTAATTTTTCCTCATTCGGTTAACTATTTCCTTATATCATTTCCTGACTCCGCTATTTTTCCCGTTTGGTTTATAGCTTCTTGCTTTTCAAAGAGGGGTTTTTCCTTATCTAATAATAATAATAATAATAATAATAATAATAATAATAATAATAATAATAATAATAATATATTAGGAAATAGTGTATGAATACAAACATTGCTAAGACAATATAGAATTTAGATGAATTCAATTTCAAGTTAGAATAGGTAAAGAAGATTTATCGTATTCAATATCAAAGATGCACGGTACGGTCGAGAATAAGATTGATTGTAATTTTGAAAGATTCCCTGAGGGTTATGGTTTGGAGCATAGTTTTGAAAGGGAAGATATGGTATGTAAGTGAGTTTCAAGTGCATTAACTAAAAAAAATAAAGAAAGGTCCTATTTAAGAAAATCTTGGTATCATAGGTGGGTTTTAAAAAAAGGCAATAAATGAAATAAGGATACAAAATTTATATAAAAAGAATTATTTGTTTAAAAGTTAATGTCTATCTAAAATATTAGTAGGAGTAAAAATATAGTTTTTATATAACTGTATATATTTTTTTTGGACGGAACTAATCTAAGGAATAAAGGGCATTATACCACAAATGTTTCGCACACGATCATTCAGTGTTTTAATTTTTTCATTTTTTTTTGTATATCTTGCTCTCTCCCCGCACATTTCAAAGAAGCAGTTTACGCTTGGCTTTTCTTGTATTAGCTGGTTTGATTTTGTTGACGTTTTTGCTTGCAAGTAATTGTATATAGGCTCGTTATCCGTTAAAAAAGTTTAGTTTCATTCGTAAAACCTTTCTGATATAACCTAACAGCACAATCACAAAATTTCAGACCACAAAAGGAACAGCTCCATCCCTCCTTTCTCCTTAATGCTGCACCATAATGTTTGGTGATACCTCCCTTGATTTATGTCTCTGTCTCTCTACCACATTCATAGAAGTAGGGAGGAATTTACTTGATTTCAGTGCAGCAAGATTCAGTTTCAGAGAAGGGGCATATACTAGTCGCTATCAGCAACGACACTTTTTGGGAAATCTACAATTTCTTTTTTGAACAAAGGGATACCCCAATATCGTACTACGCCCCAAATACATATATCCTGGAGCAGTACTCACCATTGCAAGCCGTCCATATAACCAAGATTTTTAAGCTCTCTCTACAACCCTTTGTGAATCGAAAGTCTTTGCTTGCACTTGGGGAAATCATAATCTAGTTCACTTTCAACTTGCTACAAATAGCTCTCCTCAGGTGGTGAAACTACTTTGGGCTCTTTGGGTACCACGGCTGCCCAAACCTGTATGTGCTGCCGTCCCTAATGTCAACATTTTACCCATGAAGAACCTGGTGACCAAATTCGACACACTTATGGAGAACCAATTCACCATCTTCAATTCCTCAATCAATACCCTAAATAAGATGAAGAGGACAACTATTCAACATTAACTGAAGTTGACCTGAATGCAGTATGATAGAATATGGTAGGACACAGACACACACCCCGCGATGTGTAGAAGGGGTAACAAAGGCACCGACCACCAATATGTTCCACCCGTATCTCACACCACAACCAGTGACCTTTCTAGCCACTGACTGACGCGCATTGCCCGCACATATGTTACTGCCACACGAAATTCATAGTAACTGTGTAAAAATGTGTAAACAGTGGACAGTGGCCTAAAGGCTTTTAAGAAGACCAGGGCTTTTGGCAGTGGCCTGCCCTCTCTGCACTCTTTTGTATTTACATGATGGAAGTACAGAAAGAAGCTTTTGGTAGACAACTTAGTCTGTCTAAGCCTACCAAAGTCCAAATAGTAGCTGCCAACCGATCTGTGATCTCCACCTATTTTAAGGAGCCCTTTTGTTATATTTTGTGAGTGACAAATATAATTTAAAGTTTCTCTTTGCTAATATCCCATTGATAATCCTCGATGTGGATTTCTTCACCAATTTCCACCTCCTGGATGAGGTTGCTCACAAACAGTTAGTTAACACAGACTCTTACTCGTCGACACTTGTTCAACACACAACCTCCAAAATTACTCCCCACATCAGCGCACCCATGGATACCTACGCCCACCTCCTCACATCATACTCAGAAGTTTTTCTGTCCTAAACTTCACAAAATGCCCACCATTCCCACTAAACAAAGTATTGATCACCATATCAAGACAACAGGGCTATCAGTGTTTGCAAAAGTCAAGTGTCATCTGTCGAATTATTTTGGAGTCACTGAAAAATGTTTGCCGATTTGAAAGAAATGTATCTTTGCCAAAAGTCTGTAAGCTCATGCCTATTGTCCTTACATATAGTCCTACAGTAAGAAAATTCCCTGCACCCATGTGGGGATTACTGGCACATGAACAAGCAGACAGAATGGATTAACTACCTCCCAACAAAACCTTGTCACAATTACCTCCTACTCACAACAAAGCAAAGCCTGTATCCATGCTTGACTTACTGGAAGGGTGTCATCAGATGTCCATGAACTCATAAGACATCCCTAAGACTGCCATCACCACCGACTTCAATACATATAGCTACAACCATACGGTTTCAGCCTTAATAGTGAAGCAGCTACTTTTAAATGGCTTTTTTGTCAACCTCCACTTCAGAGTATGTTACAAGGGCGACATACTTTTGTCTTCTTCCTTCAAAGAGGAACACCTCCTTCACCTGCGTGTCATGCTCGACTGCCTACAATTGAACGGCTTTGCAGTGGCGTCCGACAAGTGTACCTTTGTTGTCAACGAAGTATCCTTCTTTGGGTACCGCATCACTCCTGAAGGAGTTCATCCCTTCCCTGAGAGAGTACCAGCTGTTCAGAACATCCCCACACCCTCGACCATCAAAGCAATGCAAGAATTTTTGTTCATGGTCAACTATTATTACTGGTTCCTTGTAGCCATCGTCGCTACTCTCGAGCCATCTATGTCTCTCTCAAAGACAAGTCATAACAGCTTTCTGCACTACAAAAAATGCCCTAACAAACATGGCTTTCACTAAGTTTTTTGGGGTTACCTGATCTTTCCCTTTTCTCTTTGATAGTAGAAACATTATAATTGTTGTAGTACTCAAGCAAGGGGTCATAGGGTAACCACACTCTTTGGCTTTTTCGGTAGGAAGCTGTCTAGTGTGGAATCTGAGTACTCCACATTTGACCAAGAATTGAGGGAATTGCATATGTTCCACCACCTCAAAGAATTTTGGCCGTTTGTCATTCGCACGGACAACATGGCTTTGGTGCACTTCTTCACTCGAAGGTCTGAGGATTGGTCCGCTCGTCAAAGTCTAAATCTCTCCAGCACGTATGAATGCAATTGCACCCTTCAGCTCGTCCCTGTGAAATTGAATCTTATTTCCAATAATATTTCAAGAAATAATTAGCAGCTATTCATCTGGGATTACCATGCATTGGGAAAATCCATACGAAAAGATCCAATGTGTCAAATATGTAGGACAACTACATTTTTTTATAAGACTCTTTTTTCAAAGGTTTTATTCAAGAAGACAAATGAAGTGACACCACATAAAGAATGAACACATTGAAATAATGTCAACCTTTTTCAGAAATACGACCTAGTTTTACTAAAACTAACAGTCGTCTATGTCACATTTTGAGAGTAATGGAAGTGGGGGAAGGGGGTTGGTAGAAGGTTTTTAGTTGTATCTTTAACCCTGTTGGGCTATTACAGTAACTCAAAGATGAATATGTTCTCATTGGCTATAGTTTCCTAATCATATTAGAAAATACAAAAATAATAGAGAACCACATACATTCTGAATTGCGGCTGAAGTTAAAGTGAGAGTTGCTCTACCTGGCTAGTAAGTGGAACCTACCCTCCACATGCCAACTTCATTAAAAGTTTAAATGGACATTCAGGTTTGCTGAAGTAATAATTCTATTAAATGACGATAGTTTGTATTTTGGTAGGAGCAACTTCTTGATAATAAACCATATATAATTTCTACACAAAGAAATAGAAGCCTAACACTATTGACAATAGATAACAATTTATACAAAACGAAATAACATCTTAGCGTTTACATATGACCATTTCTGAATTGACTGAACTCGTGACTGAACAAGTGACAACAAACTTGAGATAATGTTCAGTGCTCCAACAAGCACCAACTCTTCAAACAAATCTACAACAATGCAGCTCAATCAGAAATCAAGCCATAGTTTTTAATCTATTTTAAATATCACTTCATGTACACGTGAATACCTATTTATCAAAAGAAAGAGGACATGATATTGAAACAAGTAGCAGATATTTTAATAGTAGCAGGAGTGTAAAATATCTTTAGGAAGGGCCAGAAAATCAAAGATTTCGATTCTCTGGTGATATTGTTATTGTGACGGTGCCGAGTAAGGGTGTGAACTCAAAGGCAGATTGGAAACGACTGAGTTATTTATTAAGGAACACTCTGCTTTATATACAAAACCTCAAGGCAACAAGACGTGACATGTTCGAGAGACAGACAATGATACAGAGCAAAACCGGAGACATGATCATTCAGGTTCTTTTTAGTGTGAGGGAGGAGCGAAGATACTAGCATAATATATACAAAAGAAATTATGTACAATTGTGTGAAACACGGTTGGTACATGGCTCTCCCCCTAAAAATGACATACTGTACATGCTAAATAGGGCACCCTGATCTAGAGAGGCGAACTGTAGGCGGGTCATCTGGCAGAAGATGAGCGAGTTTTAGACGATCAATGGAGACCCAGTTTTATTTGCCCCGAATGTTTAGGAGGAATGCTTTCGGACTGCGTCGGATCACAAGGAAAGGGCCCGTGTAAGGGGGTGTTACTGGTGGCTTGCTGGTGTCGTTGCGCAGGAAGACTTGCGTTGCAGAGTGCAAGTCTGTTGGTATGTGATGCTTCGCTGGGGGCTTGTAAGTCTGGCGGCACGGAGTAAATTTTCCTACGACGTGACGTATGCGCTGGAGATCGTCGGAGGAGGTTGTAGAAGGAAAAAACTCGGCAGGGACGACCAACGGGTCGCCATACACCATTTCGGCTGGCGAGACGTCGAGGGCGTCTTTAGGAGTGGTCCTTAGTCCAAGGAGGACCCAGGGAAGCTGAGTAAACCAGTTGCAATCCTTGCAGCGGGACATCACAGCTGCTTTGAGGGTGCGATGAAAATGTTCAACCATTCCATTGGCAGCGGGGTTGTAGGCCGTTGTCTGATGTAGGGTGATGCCCAGGAGATTCGCTAATGACGTCCACAATTGAGAGGTGAATGTGGTTCCCCTGTCAAAAGTAATATGCTCAGGGATACCGAATCTTGAAATCCATTCAGAGAGTAAGGCAGATGTACATGAGGCGGACGTTGCAGTTTCAATGGGAATGGCTTCAGGCCAAGGAGTGGAGCGGTCGATGACGGTAAACAGGTAACGATGTCCTTGTGATGTGGGTAGGGGGCCTACAACGTCGACGTGAATGTGTGCGAAACGACGATGAGGTTGAGGAAAGGTGCCCACTCCTGAATCCGTGTGTCGATGTACTTTGGAAGTTTGGCAAAAAGTACAGGCACGGACCCAATCCTTAGCATCCCTAGAAATGCCGTGCCAAATGAACTTTGCCTTCAGCAGCTGTGCAGTAGAACGGCACGAGGGATGTGAAAGGCCGTGGATGAAATCAAACACCTGTCGGCGCATGGGAGCAGGAATCCAAGGTCGCGGTCTACCAGTACTGACATCACAGAGGAGGGTGGTGTTGGATTCTTCGAGGGGAAAATCCTCCCAACGGAGGGACGTGCAGGCTGTCCTACAAGCTTGATACTCTGGATCCTGTCGTTGGGCTTCAGCCAGGGCGTTGTAATCCAATCCCAGTTGAACGGCAGCCAACGTGTTTCTTGACAGGGCATCGGCAACGGGATTCATTTTCCCAGGGACGTGTTGGAGGGTGCAATTGTGTTCAGCCACGGCGGAGAGATGTCGGCATTGACGGGCGGACCAGGCGTCAGACTGTCGAGTGAAGGCGTACACCAGAGGCATGTGGTCTGTGCGAATGACGAAGGGCGTACCTTCTAAGAAATGGCGAAAGTGACGGACAGCCAAGTGCACCGCCAGCAATTCTCGAAGGTAGAATAACCCGATTCTGCCTCGGACAGTTTTCTGCTGAAGAAGGCCATTGGGCGGGGCGAGCCTTTGACCACCTGCTCGAGTACTGCACCAATAGCGACGTCGCTGGCATCGGTGGAGAGAAGGAGAGGAGCGTGTGGGATAGGAAAAGTGAGAGCCGCAGCAGTTGATAGGGCCTTCTTTGCATTGCAGTAGGCTGCTTCTTGAAGGGGACCCCACTTCAAGTCCTTTGGCTTGCCCTTGAGGGAGGCGTAGAGGGGAGCAAGAGTGGCGGCAATGGCTGGCAGAAAACGGTGATAATAGTTGATCATGCCCAAGAATTCCTGCAGAGCTTTGACGGTCGAGGGCGTGGGGAAATTCTGAACGGCTGCTACCTTCTCAGGGAGGGGATGGACTCCTTCAGGAGTGATACGGTGCCCTAAGAACGACACTTCGTTGGCGCCAAAGGTACACTTGTCGTACCGGACTACAAGGCCGTTTTGTTGCAGGCGGTCGAGCACGATGCGCAGGTGACGGAGGTGTTCCTCTTTTGAGGAGGAGAACACAAGTATGTCGTCCACATAACATACACAGAAAGGGAGGTCCCATAAGATGCCATCCATGAGACGTTGAAACGTTGCCCCAGCATTACGAAGGCCAAAACAAGAGTAATTGAAGGTGTATGTGCCAAACGGAGTGGTGATGGCGGTCTTGGGGATGTCTTCTGGGTTCATAGGCACCTGATAATACCCCTTCAGGAGGTCGAGCGTAGAGAAAACCTTCGCTTTGTGCAGGTAGGAGGTTACATCGGCAATGTTTGGGAGGGGGTAGTGATCCGGTTCTGTTTGCATGTTCAGGCGCCTGTAATCCCCGCACTGACAGAGGGAGCCGTCTTTCTTCAGAAGGATGTGTAAGGATGACAATCATGGGCTGGAGGCCTTTTGGCAAAGGCCCAATTTCTCCATTTCGGCGAACGTCTGTTTGGCGGCTGCCAATCGTTCCGGTGCCAGACGTCTGAATTTTGCGAAGACTGGGGGTACCGCCGTCTTGATATGGTGATAAATACCGTGCTTGTCAGGAACCGTGGGCGTTTGGCGAAGTTCTTGACGGAAAACTTCTGGGTACGACGTGAGGAGGTGGGCGTAGGCATCCGTGGGTGCGCTGATGTGGAGAGCGAGGTTAGAGGGGGCGGGTTGAAGAGGGGTGGACAAGTACGAGTCTGCGTTGACCAATCGTCGGTGGGCGACATCGACCAGAAGGTGGAAATGAGAGAGAAAATCCGCACCGAGGATTGGCATTGTGACGTCAGCAACGAGAAACTTCCAATTGAATTTAACGTTTCCGAACGATAATGTGAGGCTCTCGTAACCGTAGGTGGGTATCGCAGATCCGTTGGCAGCTACCAAGCGGACGTCGGCAGATGTAGACAGACTTCGTTGTGCCTTGAAGAATTTCCTTGGCAAAAGAGAACGACAAGCACCCGTGTCTACCAAAAATCGCACGCCCGTTCCTGCATCCTGTAAAAGAAAAGATTAGAAACATGGGAGGCCACCGCCACAAGCGATGGCCTACTTACACGTTTTTTGGCCACTGACAATCATTGGCACAGTTCTTCGCGGTTGCCCCGAATCTGAAGTGGTAGTAGCAAAACTGCGGCGGATGGGAGGTAGTAAGTGGCTGTAGAAGTCGTTCGTTGGGGCGCGAGCGATTGGTGGGTGGTGGGCGGCTTCGTCGCCGCTTCGACACGTCACGGGGTAGGCGTGTATGTCCTACGGCATTCATGTCAGCTTCGGTTGACATTGAATAGGCATCCTCGTCGTCAGGGGTGGAGGCGTTGATGGAGTTCTTGAAGTGGCGGTCCATAAGGGCGTCGGCTTTGAACATCAAGTCCTTTATGGGTAAACTATCGACATCAGGTATGGCAGCGCGCACAGGTTCAGGTAAACGGCGTATCCAAAGGGCACGGAGTAGGTTCACCTCGCGAGGAGAGCCGTCTGCGGCAGGTTGAAGGAGAGCGATACTGGTCATTTCCCTGAGGGCAAGCGAAGCCCTTTGGTCCCCCAACGGTTGTTGCAAGAGCTGAAAAAGCTTTGCTATACGGGCGGCTGGCGACGCCGAGTACTGCTGCAGAAGGTATGATTTGAGGGCGTCATACGCTATTGGGGTGTCTCCTTGTTCACAAAGCCAGTCGGATATTTCTGGGAAGGTGTCCTCGGGTATCGCCGCGAGAACATAATCCGCTTTGGTGGTTGAGCGAGTCACACCCCTGATACGAAAGTGGACTTCAGCGCGTTGAAACCAAGCGAACGCTTCTCTGCTGGCGAACGGTGAAAGTTTCAATGGTGCGGCCGGGGCGCCAACTGCAGTAGAGTCTCTCTCCGTCATAGTACCAACGATGGAGGGGCGAGGGAGGTGGGGGTGGAAGGCAGTGGGAGCGAGTCGACTTCCGGGGTCACCAATGTGACGGTGCCGAGTAAGGGTGTGAACTCAAAGGCAGATTGGAAACGACTGAGTTATTTATTAAGGAACACTCTGCTTTATATACAAAACCTCAAGGCAACAGGACGTGACATGTTCGAGAGACAGACAATGATACAGAGCAAAACCGGAGACATGATCATTCAGGTTCTTTTTAGTGCGAGGGAGGAGCGAAGATACAAGCATAATATATACAAAAGGAATTATGTACAATTGTGTGAAACACGGTTGGTACATTATAAACAAGGGTGATCAGTGATAACAAGCATATAGTATTATCTCTGTGTTCCAAAATGGTAGTCTCTTGCTGTAGACTTACCATCTTTCAGGTGTGGGAAAGCGATGTTGACAAAGAGTATAGAGAACAAATGTAAAATTCACTACTGAATATAGTGTTATAAAGCAATCTCCTGTTATTACTTTTATAAATGATGAAAATAAGATATAAATAAGAATTCGATAGTGATTACTAAAGCTTACTGAAAAGAACATTATTAATTAGAATGACCAACTTTGCAGATATTAGGACTGATGTAATTTGTGAAGCCAAATAGGTGTGATGTGACCAAATAATTCAAACAAATAAAGGTGTAGTATAACGGGAAATCTTATTACTTTGAGATGACTGAATCACTGGCCAATTATTTCAGAAAGTCTTTGTGATAAAACTGAGAGACATTTCATGGCAGCAGGAACATGTCTTTCAACTATGATGGAAACTTCTTACTCAGCTGGTGAAGCCATCGTTGAAACACTCCCATAAGCTTAATATTATAAAGAAAATATCATCTGTAGTCCAATGATATATCCCAACATACTCTTACCAACAAGGGAGTTTTACACAAATTTTGCAAGCCAGGTGATGACCCCTTGAAACCTTTCTTCAAAAACAAGATCCTCAAGCACCCTGCCTCGCTTATGGTTTTGGGACTGTTTACTTTTTATGGTGTTGGGAAGCTAATTGTACTTCCTGCTAATGAGAGAGTGAACCAGTACAACCATCTGGAGTTATTGGCAGACAACCTTCCTGACTCTTTCGAGCAGACCATTGCAGAAGTTTTCATGCAGGATGGGGCTCCTGCTCACACGGCCAAACTTGTAACAGACTGGCTAAGGGACTGGGAGGTCAACTATTTCAATGACTGGCCAGGTAATAGTCCTGATATTAACCCCATAAAAAACTTTTGGGGGCTAATAAAAAAGAAGTTTTGTGATATGGACACCTCCTTAGTGCCACGTTTGGAATCTATTGTTTGCCAGCTTTTGGCCTCCATTCCAAAAAGAACCCTCCAAAACCTTGCACTTTCAGTCCCAGAACGTCTCAAGAATACGATAGAGAGGAAGGGATACTCAATTTACCCTTTATATGTACCATAATTCTACATTTCTACTAGAAAAATACCCTTCACCTTGAGTTTACAGGTTTCATTAAGGGAGGCGCCAACACATTCCGCTCATACTGTAGTTGACACAGAGGTAAACAAAAAAGATCTCAAGTGGGTGAGGAGAAGGGCAGCTTGTAAGGGTTTCGTGACCATCAGGATCATATCTCAGTTC
>NW_027168815.1:522879-542879 GCF_036898095.1 Palaemon carinicauda | reverse complement strand
ATGTTTAGTATGTTTCCAGATTGGTAAAATCACTGCCGAGAACACAGCATTCAATCACTTCAAAGCCTCTAAAACGATTACAAAGCTTCCTGAAGGTTAAAATTAATGGCTGCAACACCATTTGCAAATACTGCACAGCCTCTATAACTTTTAGAAGGCTTTCAGAATGATGAAAATCACTGCCAGCCTCTATAACGTTTACAATGTTTCCAAAGGTTAAAAGTAATTTCTACACATCCAGTTTCATATATTGCACATCGTCTGGAATGTTTACGAAGTTTCCAGAAGGCTAACAATACTAGCTTCACAACCACTTGCACCTACTGCTCAGCGTTATTACACCTTCCACATCAATGTAATTATTATATATATTTTCATGACTGTTTTCCCTTGTATACCACTTTCCTTTGTCCTTTCTCAGAAACTTGTTTGCTTTCCTTTTACACTCATTTTCTTACTGGCTCCACCCATCCTAAATTTCTTCGACCCCTAGATGTAACTTTGAATCAGTCTCCACTCAGCAATTAAACCAAGGACTTTAAGTGTCCGGCAAGTAAGCAGTCCCCTTTATTGTAATGCATCTATAACCTAAGTATAAGTGATATTATTGTCAGGGTTTAATAACGAATTGTGCTTTTGTTTCAAGTGTTCTCAATTCCCAGTGTGATTGCTTTTCTAGACTTGGTTGTTGTTTGTCATTTGTCATTTGCCATTTGTCCTATTGTGTCATTCCTGTCCTTTATGATCTCTGTGTTCCTTTTATATGGACTTTAAGTTTAATTGTAATGTTTTGTGAATAATTTTTGCATTATTTTATTTAAATTTTGTTAGATCTTATTCTCATTCAAATACCTTTATTTTAGTATTATTAATATGGTCCATTGAACTCACATGCTAGAATGGTAAATTACCCTTCTCTCTCACGACTGTAATAATATTATGGGGGCCTGTCTGGGATTTTTTTTGCTAAACTTCTTGGGAATGTAATAATTGACAATATCGTTAAGAATCAGTTGTTTGTTTATGTAGTTGGTGATTCGTTATTCAGTCTTACGTGATATAAACATCCTGAGTTATAGTTAGTTAGGGGACTGTTTCTGTGTTTGCTAGACCGCTGAAGAATCCATTTCTATTGTGCATAAATCTTTCGGTGACAGAAGGTGGCCACTTATGTTTTAGTAAATGACTGCCGGTAACCTTGTCATGGTTTCCCCACCCCCCTCCTCTCATAAGCGAGCCTCGGTGCGTGGGTTTAAAAGTTAATCTGTGGTACCATTGTTAAAAATTAATTTCTCTCGAATCATTCGTGACTTTCACGTGCTTATAGTCTTTCCCTGGGTCCTTAGATACCAGTCTCTTGCATTATTCTTTTTCTGTAAAGTGTAATGAATCTTGATAATGCCTCGACATATGTGTGTGAAGTTACCGTTCAAATCAAATTGCAGTAAGTTACGGTTGTTAGCTGAGCGACAGTACTTCCTTTTGACTTCACTTTGGTTTGAACCGGGAGTAATATTCTTCAGTCCGTCCATATTCATTCTCCTTTTCCCATATCTAAAATGTTTTGTGTATAAATATTAGTCTAATCTGTTACTATTTATGTGTGGTTTATGGTTTTATGAGTGGTCAATGCTTAACTAAGTGCGCTGCAATTTAAGAATTGTAAAACTCTATTTCAAGTCTTTATATTGTTCTTGAAATTTCTTTTTAATTTTCACAATGGCGAAGTCTGATACTCAATAGTTTGTGGTGGATCCTTTCTCTGAATTGCATGCCCTTACCGATGCTAGGATGTCTGAATTAATGGAAGTAGCTAGGCATTTAGACCTTTAGGTACGTTCTACTATGCGTGAGTTTAACATAAGGAAAGTGATAATTGCTCACTATATACATATTGGAACCTCAGGTGACGAAGCTATGCAGTATCTTGTTCCAGAAACCCCTTCCCTTACATTTTAAAAACAGCTAGAGTTTGAACGTCTTGCAGTCGAGCGTGAAAAAGCTCAGTTAGCTTTAAGAAAGGAAGCCGCTGAAAAGAGACGTGAGTTTTTTTAAATGGAGAAAGAGAAAGAAAGAGAAAAATTTGAAATGGAGAAAGCTGAGTTAGAATTTCCAGCTAGGGAAGAAAGAGAAAAGTTTGAAAGGGAGAAAGCTAAATTAGAATTAGAATCTAGTTTAACTATCAAGGTGGAACCTGAGAGGGCTTCAATCAATCTTCAGAATAGGCAAATGGAAGAAGAGTTATCTCTCTTTGACCTGACTAAAAATATAAAGTTAGTTCCCTCATTCACAAAGTATGATTCAGAGGATTATTTTCGGGTATTTGAGGAAACTGCTAATCACCTTAATTGGTCTGCTGAACAGTGGGTATGGCTCCATAAACCTAAATTGTCAGGAAAAGCTGCTCAGGTTGTTAGGCATCTGGATGACACTAAGGATTATAACCTGGTTAAGAAAGCAATATTAGATGCATTTTCCATAACAGAGGAAGGATAAAGACAAGCTTTTCGTAACCTATGTAAATCATATATCCAAACTTTCCTAGAATCTGCTTCTGACAAGCTTAGAGCTATCAAGAAATTGCTTAAGTTGCTGAAGTAACTTCTCTTGAAGAACTGATGAATTTAATGGTTCTTGAAGAATTTAAATGGAAACTTCCCATTAATGTAATGCTCTATATTGAAGATAGGCAGGAGAAAGATTTACTAAAGGCTGCTTCCTTGGCTGACACTTATTCCTTAATATATAAGTCTAAACCTAATAATAGAGCTGAGATTTTTGTAAAACCAGTTTAAGGAAAATCACAGATTTCGGATGATAACCCCAAAGGTTCTGATAATCCTAAATGTAGTTTTTGTAAGAAAGAAGGACATACTATTCGTAATTGTAACGACCCTAAATGTAAAGGATCTGATAACTACCGTATTGTTTTTATGAAACCCAACGTAAATTTTCAACCTTCCTGAGTAAACCTGTTTTGCATGTGCAAGCAAATATACCAGATGTGTTTGATGATTTTAAGTATGAAGGTATAATAGCCTTGGGGGAGAAAAAACAGAAGTCTAAGGTCACTATATTACGAAACACTGGAGCTGCTTTAACTTTGTTGCATAGTAAGGCTTTACTTAATGTTGAGAATAATCTAACTGGTGAGAAGGTGGTTGTAAGGGATCTTACTGGAATCTCATCCATTTCCCTTGCCAATGTCTACCTTGATTGTCCACTTGTAAAAGGGTAAGTTGAACTAGGGGTGATTGATACAGAATTGCTGGTAAAAGTAGTTTCATTGCTACTGGGTAATGATTTAGCTGGGAAATTAATTGTACCAAATTTAATTGTCATTGATAACCCCATGGATGATAGGGTAGTTTTGGACAAACTTTTGATGGATAATGAGAAGGTAGATCTTAAACAAGCCCCAGCACATATAGTCACTCGGTCCCAAGCAGGAGAAAAGTAGTAGATAGTGATATCTTAACTAAGGTAATGTCTAGAGATAAACTAGAAGCTGCCCAGAGGTCATATCAATCTTTTTCTTGTTTGCATGATAAGGCTGTTCATATAAAATCTTTGAATAAATCCCCATCTTTTTATCATAATAATGGTATCCTAATGCGTTTTTACCGTCCTTCTAACTATTCAGATATTGATACTTGGAATGAGAAATACTAAATTGTTGTTCCTTCTTCAGTAGGCACTCATATAATGGAAATTGCACATGATGGACCAGGTGGTCATTTGGGACCATACAAAACTTACTATAGAATACTTGATAAGTTCTATTAGCCAAATTTGAGTAAAGGCGTAGGAGATTTCATAAAGACAGGTCATGTATGCCAAATAGCTGGCAAACCTAACCAAGTAATTCCTAAAGCACCTTTACAGCAAATGTTAGTTCCACATGAGCCCTTTGAGAAATTAGTAATAGACTATGTTGGACCCTTGCCTAAGGTGGTAACCAATATTTATCAACTCTTATGTGTCCTAGTACTCGTTTTCCAGAGGCCATCCACTTCAGAATATATCTGCCGTAAAAATAATGCTAAACACCTTTCAAGTTTCTTTACTACTTACGGGATCCCCAAGGATATCAAAACTGATCGTGGTTCTAACTTTACACGTAAACTCTTTTCAGAAATCCTTAAGGAATTAAATATAAAACATAGCTTATCATCTACATATCATCCGGAATATCATGGAGCCCTTGAACGATGGCACCAAACATTTAAAAGTATGTTGAAAACGTTTTTGTTTATAGAGCAATCTTAATTGGGATGAAGGAGTAAAGTTTTTGTCGTTTGCTATATGTGAGTTCCCCTAGGAATCCCTTGGTGTTTCTCCTTTTGAATTGGTATATGGGAGATTATTGAGAGGACCCCTTGCATTAATTAAAGATTAATGGTTAAAGCCCCCAGACTCTAATCAGACTGTAACTGTTCAACAATATTTGAGCAACTTTAAAGAAACCCTTTCCAAAGTCCGTAAAATAGCCAGTGAAAACTTAAGCAAAGCTCAAATTAAAATGAAAAATAGTTATGATAAAAAAACGAAAATTAGGAAGTTCAACCCAGGAGATCTGGTGTTAGCATATTTTCCTTTACCTAAATCCCCATTTTCCTCAAAATTCTTTGGTCTATATAAAGTAGTTAAAAATGTCAATAACCATACCTATGTGATTGAAACCCCTGATAGAAGGAAAAGTACTCAAATTATCCATGCCAATCTGCTTAAAAGGTATCATTCCAGGAATACTGAAACTAGTTATGGAAACAAAATTGTAAATGGTAATGTTAAGGTCAAGAACGAGAAACCTGAAGTAAGTGAACCTGAATTCATCTATTCGTGAAGTTTTGTAGATAATTGTGCTGCTCTGAAAGACTGAAAACTCATGTCAACATCTTTCTCCTTTTCAATCAGAAGGACTTGAAAAGCCTATTTACTCTTACCCAGAACCTCATGGGAAAAACCCAGGTCAGTGTACAGTCCTCACCCATGGCATCAAACTTCTACTAGGAACTGCTCCCATAAGACAACACCCTTATCGCATCAGCCCGGCCCAGAAACTAGTGATGAAATAAGTGGAATATCTTCTGAGTGCCGGTTTAGCTATACCAAGCAAGTCACCATGGGCGTCTCCATGTCAATTGGAACCAAAAGAGGATGGCAGCATGCGACTGTGTACAGACTACAGGAGAGTAAATTCTGCTACTGTTAAGGATAGTTACCCTTTACCCCGTCTAGATGACCTTATAGACTCTGTGGGCCAAGCAGTGTATGTAGCTAAGATAGATCTCCTTAAAGGGTTTTATCAGGTGAAGTTAACATCTAGAGCCAAGCTTATATCGGCTTTCATAACTCCTTTCGGGTTATTCTAGTATGAACTAATGCCTTTTGGTTTAACAAATGCCCCATCCACATTTCAACGCATAATTAACTACACTATTCAGGGTTCAGAGGGAGAATTTGCATATCTAGATGATATATTGGTGATAGGAGATTCTTGGGAAGAGGTTATGAAACGTTTGAATATGCTCTTTGATAGATTAGGAGAAACCCAGTTAACAAAAAATTTACAAAAATGTGCTTTTGGTCAAGCTACAGTTACTTACTTGGGACATATTGTGGGTGGAGGTAATGCCAGGCCTAAAACTGCAAATGTTAATGCCATTCTTGACTATCCACAACATAAGACTGGAGATTTACGGAAGAGGTTTCAGATGGAAGAATTCCGGCAAGGAAAACCAACAGGTTGCCATACACCATTTCAGATACCGAGACATCCACAGCGTCTTTAGGAGTGGTTCTGAATACCAGAAGGATCCAGAGAAACTGGGTAAACCAGTCAGAGCGCTTGCAGCGGGACATCAACACTGCTTTGATGGTACGATGATAACTTTCAACCATACTGGTGAAAGCAGGGTTGTATGCATTGTTCTAAGGAAGAGTGATACCCAGGAGATTCGATAATGATGTCCACTTTTAATAGGTCAGATATACACGAGGCGGACGTTGCATTTTCCCTGTTAGTGGCTTTATGAAAACAAAGCTTGTGATCCTTGCGAATGATGAATGACGTTCTTTCGAAGAAATGGAGGAAAGTTAGGGACAGCTAAATGCACTACCAGCTATTTGCAGTCGAAGGGGAAGTAGCTGGATTCCGTTATGGACAGCTTTCTATTGAAGAAGGCCAATGGGCGTGTAGAGCCATTAAACACCTGTTCGAGGACTGCCACAATAGTGACGTCAATAGCATCGGTGAAGAAAAGGAGAGGTCAATGTGGCACAGGAAAAGTAAGAGCAGCAGTGATTGATATGGCTTTCATTGCGTTGCAGAAGGCCCTTTCTGGAATACGACTGCACTTCAGGTTTCTTGACTTTCCTTTGAAGGAGGAATAGAGGGGGCAAGGTGTGGTGATTCATGGCTGGAAACGGTGATAATAGTTGATCATGCCTAAGAATTCTTGCAGTGCTTTCATGGTCGAAGCCGTGAGGAAGCTCTGAATGGCTACTACTTTTCATGGAGGATTTGAACTCCTTCAGGAGAGAAGTGTTACCCTAAGAATGATACTTCGTTGGCCGCAAAGTGCACTTGTCATGCAGTATCATAAGGCCATTCTGTATTAGGTGGTCGAGTATGGTGCAAAGATGACGGAGGTGTACCTCTTTGGAAAAAGAGAAGAAAAGCATGTCGTCCACGTAACATTCACAGAAATAGAGTTCCTCTAGGATGCTGTCCATGAGATGTTGAAAAGTGGTCCCAGCCTAACAAAGGCAACAAAAGGAGCTATTGAAATTCTATGTACCCAATGTGGTGGTTATGGCAGTATTGGGATTTCCTTTGGGTTCAAGGGCACCTGATAATACCCCTTTAGGATGTAGAACGTGGAGAAAACCTTGGATTTGTGCAAGTAGGAGGTTACATCGGCGATGTATTGGAGAGTGCAGTGAACCTGTTCTGTCTGCAGTTCAGGGGCTTGTATTCCCAACACGGACGTAGAGTGCCAACTTTCTTCAGGACTATGTGAAAGTTTGATGATGATAGACTGGAGGCCTTTTGGCAAAGGTAATTTTTTTTTATTTTGACAAATATTTGTTTAGCGGTTGGCAATCGATACGGTGACAGACATAAGAATCTGTTGAAAACTGTGGCACCCATCGTCTCTATATGGTTATAAATACCGTATTATTCTGAAACCATGGTTGTTTGACGAAATTCTTAAAGGAAAACATCTGGGTATAATTTGAGAAGTTGGGATTATGTATCCAAGGGTGTGCTGATGTAAAAAGCTAGGGGAGAGGGGATAGGTTGGAAAGGTGTTGAGGAGAATGAATCCTTATTGACTAACCGTAGGTGAGCTACGTCAGCCAGGTGATGGAAATGGGAGAGGAAGTGCGCTCTGAGAATTGGCTATTTAACATCAGCAACGAGACACTTCCAAGTATATTTGGCGATTCTAATCAATAATAGGAGGGTTTTATAACCATGCATAGGTATCACAGATCCGTTGGCAGTTACCAGGTATATGATGGCAGATTTAGACATACTACCTCATGGTCTGTAGAGTGGTCTTGGCATAAAAGAACCGTAAGCACACGTGTCTATCAAGAATCACACAGCCGTACCTGCGTCATGTAAAACGAAAAGATTAGTGAAGGGGGAAGCCACTGCCACTAGTTATGGCATACATATACATTTTTATCCACTGACAACGATTCGCAAATTTCTTCGTAGCTGCCCTGAATTTGAAGTGGTAGTAGACTAACTGCGGCTGATGGGTGTCGGTAAGTGACTGACCAGGTCGGTGGTTGAGGCGTGAACAAGGGGTGGTATGTACGGGTGGTGGGCTGCTTTGTCGCTGCTCTGGCACGTCAGAGGGTGTGCGACTGTGTCTTATGGCACCCACGTTAACTTCGGTCAAAGTTGAATAGTTCGTACACCTCCTTAGAAATGGAGTCGTAGGGGGAGGTCCAGAAGGCACTGAAGTGGCTGTCCATGAGGCATTGACTTTGGTCATCAGGAACTTCTTGGGCAAAATATGAACATTGGGGATGACATACGTACAGATTCGTGTAAGCACGTTGCACAAATTACATTAAGTACATTCACTTCACAACCAGAAACGCCGCATTAGGAAGCAGGTGAACAATACATGGTCATGTCCCTGAGAGAGAGCGAAGCCATATAGTCCCAAACGTTATTGTGAGCTAAAAAAGTTTAGCTATGTGGGTGGTCGCTGATAGCGAGTACTGCTCTAGGACGTATGATCTGAGGTCTTCAAACATTATGGGGTGTCCCAGTCTTTTCACAGCCAATTGGAGATTTCAGGGAAGTGTTCCCAGGGATGGTAGAGAAAACATATTCAGCTTTAGTGTTTGACAGGGTTACGCTCTAAAAGCAAAACTTGACTTCAACATTTGGGAATCAGGTTAAAGTCGCCCAGGTGTGGTGTTAATGGCTTAGTCAGTGTCTGAGGACAGCATCATCAAGGAGTAAGGCACGGGAGGTAGTTTAACACTCCGGTGGTCAACAATATGCCGAAGAGCTGTTAAGTTGTAACTGAGAGACTTGTAAATGCAACTGGACTTTATTTGGTCAGAGCATGAATATTTATATAAACTCTTCCAGTAAAGAAAGGCACATTTGGGAGTCGGTGGGTCGTTTCTTAGCATCTTTATTGAATGTTCAATTAATAAATCGCAAATTGGTGTCAAGGGACACTATAGTCAGTATAGGAATGTGATATCTTATAATCCTTAGTGTAGTGTTCTTGGTCATTTATTTTTCATACTTTATACATATGAAACGTGGTTTGTTCTAAAAAACAAGCCTATCGCATATGTAGATGATGCTACACACTTTGCATTAATTCCATATCTTAAATGTAGATATCGGATTGCTGAATCCCTTAAAAGAGATCTAGTTAAAATAATCTCATGGCGCAAGTTATAGGGCTTGAAGTTTAATCTTAACTAAACTCAGAGTATTCTTGTAAGTAGAACAAGGACAATGGCTCCTTAACATAAAGATCTCAGCATTGATGATGTTTCTTAAATTTTTTATGACGCTTATAAACATTTAGGTGTGATTCACAACAGCAAATTTACTTTTCACAAACATATTAGCTTTGTATCATCTTTCAATTCACAGAAAACTGGTTTTTGAGCTATTTTGATATTTTCAATAATTGATCTACTCTGGAGACTTGTTTTAATTCTTAAATTTTATATTGTTTCGAATAATGTTCTTCTTCCTGGTCTTTAGCTGCTGATTCTCATCTGAATTTGTTGGACAGAAACTTACGGTCTATTAAATGTCTTGTTCTTAATGTAGATATTGATCTCTGGCACTGTAGTTCAATTAGTTGGTTCTGTATGTTGCATAAAATGTTTCGTATTTCTGATCATCCTTTACCTTCATATCTTTCCAGACAGATATCTCCTGTTCGTAATACTAGGCATGCAATTAATTCTAATAGCCTTGCCTTCAAAATCATGAGGCTGAATACTAATAATATTTTAGAAGATTTATTGCTGTTTTGACCATGATTTGGAATGATCTTTATCGGTAAGTTGAATCGGTAGAACTTCAAAAGTTCAAACTTGCAACAGATGTTTCCATGATGAACTGGCTGATATAAGTCTTTTTATAGTTTATATATGACATATCTGTTTTGACGTTTTTACAGTTTATAAAATACTTTATTGTTAATTTTTCCTCATTCGGTTAACTATTTCCTTATATCATTTCCTGACTCCGCTATTTTTCCCGTTTGGTTTATAGCTTCTTGCTTTTCAAAGAGGGGTTTTTCCTTATCTAATAATAACAATAATAATAATAATAATAATGATAATAATAATAATAATAATAATAATAATAATATATTAGGAAATAGTGTATGAATACAAACATTGCTAAGACAATATAGAATTTAGATGAATTCGATTTCAAGTTAGAATAGGTAAAGAAGATTTATCGTATTCAATATCAAAGATGGACGGTACGGTCGAGAATAAGATTGATTGTAATTTTGAAAGATTCCCTGAGGGTTATGGTTTGGAGCATAGTTTTGAAAGGGAAGATATGGTATGTAAGTGAGTTTCAAGTGCATTAACTAAAAAAAATAAAGAAAGGTCCTATTTAAGAAAATCTTGGTATCATAAGTGAGTTGAAAACAAAGGCAATAAATGAAATAAGGATACAAAATTTATATAAGAAGAATTATTTGTTTAAAAGTTAATGTCTATCTAAAATATTAGTAGGAGTAAAAATATAGTTTTTATATAACTGTATATATTTTTTTTGGACGGAACTAATCTAAGGAATAAAGGGCATTATACCACAAATGTTTCGCACACGATCATTCAGTATTTTAATTTTTTCATTTTATTTTTGTATATCTTGCCCTCTCCCGCACATTTAAATGAAGCAGTTTAAGCTTGGCTTTTCTTGTATTAGCTTGTTTGATTTTGTTGACGTTTTTGCTTGCAAGTAATTGTATATAGGCTCGTTATCCGTTAAAAAAGTTTAGTTTCATTCGTAAAACCTTTCTGATATAACCTAACAGCACAATCACAAAATTTCAGACCACAAAAGGAACAGCTCCATCCCTCCTTTCTCCTTTATGCTGCACCATAATGTTTGGTGATACCTCCCTTGATTTATGTCTCTGTCTCTCTACCACATTCATAGAAGTAGGGAGGAATTTACTTGATTTCAGTGCAGCAAGATTCAGTTTCAGAGAAGGGGCATATACTAGTCGCTATCAGCAACGACACTTTTTGGGAAATCTACAATTTCCTTTTTGAACAAAGGGATACCCCAATATCGTACTACGCCCTAAATACTTATATCCTGGAGCAGTACTCACCATTGCAAGCCGTCCATATAACCAAGATTTTTAAGCTCTCTCTACAACCCTTTGTGAATCGAAAGTCTTTGCTTGCACTTGGGGAAATCGTAATCTAGTTCACTTTCAACTTACTACAAATAGCTCTCCTCAGGTGGTGAAACTACTTTGGGCTCTTTGGGTACCACGGCTGCCCAAACCTGTATGTGCTGCCGTCCCTAATGTCAACATTTTACCCATGAAGAACCTGGTTACCAAATTCGACACACTTATGGAAAACCAATTCACCATCTTCAATTCCTCAATCAATACCCTAAATAAGATGAAGAGGACAACTATTCAACATTAACTGAAGTTGACCTGAATGCAGTATGATAGAATATGGTAGGACACAGACACACACCCCGCGATGTGTAGAAGGGGTAACAAAGGCACCGACCACCAATATGTTCCACCCGTATCTCACACCACAACCAGTGACCTTTCTAGCCACTGACTGACGCGCATTGCCCGCAGATATGTTACTGCCACACAAAATTCATAGTAACTGTGTAAAAATGTGTAAACAGTGGACAGTAGCCTAAAGGCTTTTAAGAAGACCAGGGCTTTTGGCAGTGGCCTGCCCTCTCTGCACTCTTTTGTATTTACATGATGGAAGTACAGAAAGAAGCTTTTGGTAGACAACTTAGTCTGTCTAAGCCTACCAAAGTCCAAATAGTAGCTACCAACCGATCTGTGATCTCCAACTAGTTTTAAGGAGCCCTTTTGTTATATTTTGTGAGTGACAAATATAATTTAAAGTTTCTCTTTGCTAACATCCCATTGATAATCCTCGATGTGGATTTCTTCACCAATATCCACCTCCTGGATGAGGTTGCTCACAAACAGTTAGTTAACACAGACTCTTACTCGTCGACACTTGTTCAACACACAACCTCCAAAATTACTCCCCACATCAGCGCACCCATGGATACCTACGCCCACCTCCTCACATCATACTCAGAAGTTTTTCTGTCCTAAACTTTACAAAATGCCCACCATTCCCACTAAACAAAGTATTGATCACCATATCAAGACAACAGGGCTATCAGTGTTTGCAAGAGTCAAGTGTCATCTGTCGAATTGTTTTGGAGTCACTGAAAAATGTTTGCCGATTTGAAAGAAATGTATCTTTGCCAAAAGGCTATAAGCTCATGCCTATTGTCCTTACATATAGTCCTACAGTAAGAAAATTCCCTGCACCCATGTGGGGATTACTGGCACATGAACAAGCAGACAGAATGGATTAACTACCTCCCAACAAAACCTTGTCACAATTACCTCCTACTCACAACAAAGCAAAGGCTGTATCCATGCTTGACTTACTGGAAGGGTGTCATCAGATGTCCATGAACTCATAAGACATCCCCAAGACTGCCATCACCACCGACTTCAATACATACAGCTACAACCATACGGTTTCAGCCTTAATAGTGAAGCAGCTACTTTTAAATGGCTTTTTTGTCAACCTCCACTTCAGAGTATGTTACAAGGGCGACATACTTTTGTCTTCTTCCTTCAAAGAGGAACACCTCCTTCACCTGCGTGTCATGCTCGACTGCCTACAATTGAACGGCTTTGCAGTGGCGTCCGACAAGTGTACCTTTGGTGTCAACGAAGTATCCTTCTTAGGGTACCGCATCACTCCTGAAGGAGTTCATCCCTTCCCTGAGAGAGTACCAGCTGTTCAGAACATCCCCACACCCTCGACCATCAAAGCAATGCAAGAATTTTTGTTCATGGTCAACTATTATTACTGGTTCCTTGCAGCCATCGTCGCTACTCTAGAGCTATCTATGTCTCTCTCAAAGACAAGTCATAACAGCTTTCTGCACTACAAAAAATGCCCTAACAAACATGGCTTTCACTAAGTTTTTTGGGGTTACCTGATCTTTCCCTTTTCTCTTTGATAGTAGAAACATTATAATTGTTGTAGTACTCAAGCAAGGGGTCATAGGGTAACCACACTCTTTGGCTTTTTTCGGTAGGAAGCTGTCTAGTGTGGAATCTGAGTACTCCACATTTGACCAAGAATTGAGGGAATTGCATATGTTCCACCACCTCAAAGAATTTTGGCCGTTTGTCATTCGCACGGACAACATGGCTTTGGTGCACTTCTTCACTCGAAGGTCTGAGGATTGGTCCGCTCGTCAAAGTCTAAATCTCTCCAGCACGTATGAATGCAATTGCACCCTTCAGCACGTCCCTGTGAAATTGAATCTTATTTCCAATAATATTTCAAGAAATAATTAGCAGCTATTCATCTGGGATTACTCTGCATTGGGAAAATCCATACGAAAAGATCTAATGTGTCAAATATGTAGGACAACTACATTTTTTTATAAGACTCTTTTTTCAAAGGTTTTATTCAAGAAGACAAATGAAGTGACACCACATAAAGAATGAACACATTGAAATAATGTCAACCTTTTTCAGAAATACGACCTAGTTTTACTAAAACTAACAGTCGTCTATGTCACATTTTGAGAGTAATGGAAGTGGGGGAAGGGGGTTGGTAGAAGGTTTTTACTTGTATCTTTAACCCTGTTGGGCCATTACAGTAACTCAAAGATGAATATGTTCTCATTGGCTATAGTTTCCTAATCATATTAGAAAATACAAAAATAATAGAGAACCACATACATTCTGAATTGCGGCTGAAGTTAAAGTGAGAGTTGCTCTACCTGGCTAGTAAGTGGAACCTACCCTCCACATGCCAACTTCATTAAAAGTTTAAATGGACATTCAGGTTTGCTGAAGTAATAATTCTATTAAATGACGATAGTTTGTATTTTGGTAGGAGCAACTTCTTGATAATAAACCATATATAATTTCTACACAAAGAAATAGAGGCCTAACACTATTGACAATAGATAACAATTTATACAAAACGAAATACCATCTTAGCGTTTACATATGACCATTTCTGAATTGACTGAACTCGTGACTGAACAAGTGACAACAAACTTGAGATAATGTTCAGTGCTCCAACAAGCACCAACTCTTCAAACAAATCTACCACAATGCAGCTCAATCAGAAATCAAGCCATAGTTTTTAATCTATTTTAAATATCACTTCATGTACACGTGAATACCTATTTATCAAGAGAAAGAGGACATGATATTGAAACAAGTAGCAGATATGTTAAAAGTAGCAGGAGTGTAAAATACCTTTAGGAAGGGCCAGAAAATCAAAGATTTCGATTCTCTGGTGATATTGTTATTGTGACGGTGCCGAGTAAGGGTGTGAACTCAAAGGCAGATTGGAAACGACTGAGTTATTTATTAAGGAACACTCTGCTTTATATACAAAACCTCAAGGCAACAGGACGTGACATGTTCGAGAGACAGACAATGATACAGAGCAAAACCGGAGACATGATCATTCAGGTTCTTTTTAGTGTGAGGGAGGAGCGAAGATACTAGCATAATATATACAAAAGGAATTATGTACAATTGTGTGAAACACGGTTGGTACATGGCTCCCCCCCTAAAAATGACATACTGTACATGCTAAATAGGGCACCCTGATCTAGAGAGGCGAACTGTAGGCGGGTCATCTGGCAGAAGATGAGCGAGTTTTAGACGATCAATGGAGACCCAGTTTTATTTGCCCCGAATGTTTAGGAGGAATGCTTTCGGACTGCGTCGGATCACAAGGAAAGGGCCCGTGTAAGGGGGTGTTACTGGTGGCTTGCTGGTGTCGTTGCGCAGGAAGACTTGCGTTGCAGAGTGCAAGTCTGTTGGTATGTGATGCTTCGCTGGGGGCTTGTAAGTCTGGCGGCACGGAGTAAATTTTCCTACGACGTGACGTATGCGCTGGAGATCGTCGGAGGAGGTTGTAGAAGGAAAAAACTCGGCAGGGACGACCAACGGGTCGCCATACACCATTTCGGCTGGCGAGACGTCGAGGGCGTCTTTAGGAGTGGTCATTAGTCCAAGGAGGACCCAGGGAAGCTGAGTAAACCAGTTGCAATCCTTGCAGCGGGACATCAAAGCTGCTTTGAGGGTGCGATGAAAATGTTCAACCATTCCATTGGCAGCGGGGTTGTAGGCCGTTGTCTGATGTAGGGTGATGTCCAAGAGATTCGCTAATGACGTCCACAATTGAGAGGTGAATGTGGTTCCCCTGTCAAAAGTAATATGCTCAGGGATACCGAATCTTGAAATCCATCCAGAGAGTAAGGCAGATGTACATGAGGCGGACGTTGCAGTTTCCATGGGAATGGCTTCAGGCCAACGAGTGGAGCGGTCGATGACGGTAAACAGGTAACGATGTCCTTGTGATGTGGGTAGGGGGCCTACAACGTCGACGTGAATGTGTGCGAAACGACGATGAGGTTGAGGAAAGGTGCCCACTCCTGAATCCGTGTGTCGATGTTCTTTGGAAGTTTGGCAAAAAGTACAGGCACGGACCCAATCCTTAGCATCCTTAGAAATGACGTGCCAAATGAACTTTGCCTTCAGCAGCTGTGCAGTAGAACGGCACGAGGGATGTGAAAGGCCGTGGATGAAATCAAACACCTGTCGGCGCATGGGAGCAGGAATCCAAGGTCGCGGTCTACCAGTACTGACGTCACAGAGGAGGGTGGTGTTGGATTCTTCGAGGGGAAAATCCTCCCAACGGAGGGACGTGCAGGCTGTCCTACAAGCTTGATACTCTGGATCCTGTCGTTGGGCTTCAGCCAGGGCGTTGTAATCCAATCCCAGTTGAACGGCAGCCAACGTGTTTCTTGACAGGGCATCGGCAACGGGATTCATTTTCCCAGGGACGTGTTGGAGGGTGCAATTGTATTCAGCCACGGCGGAGAGATGTCGGCATTGACGGGCGGACCAGGCGTCAGACTGTCGAGTGAAGGCGTGCACCAGAGGCATGTGGTCTGTGCGAATGACGAAGGGCGTACCTTCTAAGAAATGGCGAAAGTGACGGACAGCCAAGTGCACCGCCAGCAATTTTCGAAGGTAGAATAACCCGATTCTGCCTCGGACAGTTTTCTGCTGAAGAAGGCCATTGGGCGGGGCGAGCCTTTGACCACCTGCTCGAGTACTGCACCAATAGCGACGTCGCTGGCATCGGTGGAGAGAAGGAGAGGAGCGTGTGGGATAGGAAAAGTGAGAGCCGCAGCAGTTGATAGGGCCTTCTTTGCATTGCAGTAGGCTGCTTCTTGAAGGGGACCCCACTTCAAGTCCTTTGGCTTGCCCTTGAGGGAGGCGTAGAGGGGAGCAAGAGTGGCGGCAATGGCTGGCAGAAAACGGTGATAATAGTTGATCATGCCCAAGAATTCCTGCAGAGCTTTGACGGTCGAGGGCGTGGGGAAATTCTGAACGGCTGCTACCTTCTCAGTGAGGGGATGGACTCCTTCAGGAGTGATACGGTGCCCTAAGAACGACACTTCGTTGGCGCCAAAGGTACACTTGTCGTACCGGACTACAAGGCCGTTTTGTTGCAGGCGGTCGAGCACGATGCGCAGGTGACGGAGGTGTTCCTCTTTTGAGGAGGAGAACACAAGTATGTCGTCCACAAAACATACACAGAAAGGGAGGTCCCCTAAGATGCCATCCATGAGACGTTGAAACGTTGCCCCAGCATTACGAAGGCCAAAACAAGAGTAATTGAAGGTGTATGTGCCCAACGGAGTGGTGATGGCGGTCTTGGGGATGTCTTCTGGGTTCATAGGCACCTGATAATACCCCTTCAGGAGGTCGAGCGTAGAGAAAACCTTCGCTTTGTGCAGGTAGGAGGTTACATCGGCAATGTTTGGGAGGGGGTAGTGATCCGGTTCTGTTTGCATGTTCAGGCGCCTGTAATCCCCGCACTGACAGAGGGAGCCGTCTTTCTTCAGAAGGATGTGTAAGGGTGACAACCATGGGCTGGAGGCCTTTTGGCAAAGGCCCATTTTCTCCATTTCGGCGAACGTCTGTTTGGCGGCTGCCAATCGTTCCGTTGCCAGACGTCTGAATTTTGCAAAGACTGGGGGTACCGCCGTCTTGATATGGTGATAAATACCGTGCTTGTCAGGAACCGTGGGCGTTTGGCGAAGTTCTTGACGGAAAACTTCTGGGTACGACGTGAGGAGGTGGGCGTAGGCATCCGTGGGTGCGCTGATGTGGAGAGCGAGGTTAGAGGGGGCGGGTTGAAGAGGGGTGGACAAGTACGAGTCTGCGTTGACCAATCGTCGGTGGGCGACATCGACCAGAAGGTGGAAATGAGAGAGAAAATCCGCACTGAGGATTGGCATTGTGACGTCAGCAACGAGAAACTTCCAATTGAATTTACCGTTTCCGAACGATAATGTGAGGCTCTCGTAACCGTATGTGGGTATCGCAGATCCGTTGGCAGCTACCAAGCGGACGTCGGCAGATGTAGACAGACTTCGTTGTGCCTTGAAGAATTTCCTTGGCAAAAGAGAACGACAAGCACCCGTGTCTACCAAAAATCGCACTCCCGTTCCTGCATCCTGTAAAAAGAAAAGATTAGAAACATGGGAGGCCACCGCCACAAGCGATGGCCTACTTACACGTTTTTTGGCCACTGACAATCATTGGCACAGTTCTTCGCGGTTGCCCCGAATCTGAAGTGGTAGTAGCAAAACTGCGGCGGATGGGAGGTAGTAAGTGGCTGTAGAAGTCGTTCGTTGGGGCGCGAGCGATTGGTGGGTGGTGGGCGGCTTCGTCGCCGCTTCGACACGTCACGGGGTAGGCGTGTATGTCCTACGGCATTCATGTCAGCTTCGGTTGACATTGAATAGGCATCCTCGTCGTCAGGGGTGGAGGCGTTGATGGAGTTCTTGAAGTGGCTGTCCATAAGGGCGTCGGCTTTGAACATCAAGTCCTTTATGGGTAAACTATCGACATCAGGTATGGCAGCGCGCACAGGTTCAGGTAAACGGCGTATCCAAAGGGCACGGAGTAGGTTCACCTCGCGAGGAGAGCCGTCTGCGGCAGGTTGAAGGAGAGCGATACTGGTCATTTCCCTGAGGGCAAGCGAAGCCCTTTGGTCCCCCAACGGTTGTTGCGAGAGCTGAAAAAGCTTTGCTATACGGGCGGCTGGCGACGCCGAGTACTGCTGCAGAAGGTATGATTTGAGGGCGTCATACGCTATTGGGGTGTCTCCTTGTTCACAAAGCCAGTCGGATATTTCTGGGAAGGTGTCCTCGGGTATCGCCGCGAGAACATAATCCGCTTTGTTGGTTGAGCGAGTCACACCCCTGATACGAAAGTGGACTTCAGCGCGTTGAAACCAAGCGAACGCTTCTCTGCTGGCGAACGGTGAAAGTTTCAATGGTGCGGCCGGGGCGCCAACTGCAGTAGAGTCTCTCTCCGTCATAGTACCAACGATGGAGGGGCGATGGAGGTGGGGGTGGAAGGCAGTGGGAGCGAGTCGACTTCCGGGGTCACCAATGTGACGGTGCCGAGTAAGGGTGTGAACTCAAAGGCAGATTGGAAACGACTGAGTTATTTATTAAGGAACACTCTGCTTTATATACAAAACCTCAAGGCAACAGGACGTGACATGTTCGAGAGACAGACAATGATACAGAGCAAAACCGGAGACATGATCATTCAGGTTCTTTTTAGTGCGAGGGAGGAGCGAAGATACAAGCATAATATATACAAAAGGAATTATGTACAATTGTGTGAAACACGGTTGGTACATTATAAACAAGGGTGATCAGTGATAACAAGCATATAGTATTATCTCTGTGTTCCAAAATGGTAGTCTCTTGCTGTAGACTTACCATCTTTCAGGTGTGGGAAAGTGATGTTGACAAAGAGTATAGAGAACAAATGTAAAATTCACTACCGAATATAGTGTTATAAAGCAATCTCCTGTTATTACTTCTATAAATGATGAAAATAAGATATAAATAAGAATTCGATAGTGAGTACTAAAGCTTACTGAAAAGAACATTATTAATTAGAATGACCAACTTTGCAGATATTAGGACTGATATAATTTGTGAAGCCAAATGGGTGTGATGTGACCAAATAATTCAAACAAATAAAGGTGTAGTATAACGGGAAATCTTATTACTTTGAGATGACTGAATCACTGGCCAATTATTTCAGAAAGTCTTTGTGATAAAACTGAGAGACATTTCATGGCAGCAGGAACATGTCTTTCAACTATGATGGAAACTTCTTACTCAGCTGGTGAAGCCATCGTTGAAACACTCTCATAAGCTTAATATTATAAAGAAAATATCATGTGTAGTCCAATGATATATCCCAACATACTCTTACCAACAAGGGAGTTTTACACAAATTTTGCAAGCCAGGTGATGACCCCTTGAAACCTTTCTTCAAAAACAAGATCCTCAAGCACCCTGCCTCGCTTATGGTTTTGGGACTGTTTACTTTTTATGGTGTTGGGAAGCTAATTGTACTTCCTGCTAATGAGAGAGTGAACCAGTACAACCATCTGGAGTTATTGGCAGACAACCTTCCTGACTCTTTTGAGCAGACCATTGCAGAAGTTTTCATGCAGGATGGGGCTCCTGCTCACACGGCCAAACTTGTAACAGACTGGCTAAGGGACTGGGAGGTCAACTATTTCAATGACTGGCCAGGTAATAGTCCTGATATTAACCCCATAAAAAACTTTTGGGGGCTAATAAAAAAGAAGTTTTGTGATATGGACACCTCCTTAGTGCCACGTTTGGAATCTATTGTTTGCCAGCTTTTGGCCTCCATTCCAAAAAGAACCCTCCAAAACCTTGCACTTTCAGTCCCAGAACGTCTCAAGAATACGATAGAGAGGAAGGGATACTCAATTTACCCTTTATATGTACCATAATTCTACATTTCTACTAGAAAAATACCCTTCACCTTGAGTTTACAGGTTTCATTAAGGGAGGCGCCAACACATTCCGCTCATACTGTAGTTGACACAGAGGTAAACAAAAAAGATCTCAAGTGGGTGAGGAGAAGGGCAGCTTGTAAGGGTTTCGTGACCATCAGGATCATATCTCAGTTCATTACAAGCGAGTTCTCTGATCATTTTAAATATAAAATTCTTTGGCCATAATTGTAACATTAGCCCCTTCCTTAATACAGACACATCCCAGTCGAGATAGGTAGATCATTGAGAGGACACCTTTGTGTTCAGTAAAT
>NW_027168815.1:512879-517879 GCF_036898095.1 Palaemon carinicauda | reverse complement strand
AAAATAACATTCTACATTACCACTTGTACTTTTAGCAAGGTCCTACATCGTTTAAACACTCCCAGAAGGCTGGGGTCACTGACTATACCATCAAATGCATTTACTGCACAACATTTACATCTTTCAGAACGCCTCCACAAGGCTAAAATGCTTAGCTGCACTATCTTTTGCACTTAGTACACAGCCTGTACAACGTTTAATAAGCATCAAGAAGGCTAAAATCACTCCCAGGTCTCAAATCAATGGTAGTTATTTTCTACAATGTTTAGTATGTTTCCAGATTGGTAAAATCACTGGCGAGAACACAGCATTCAATCACTTCAAAGCCTCTAAAACGATTACAAAGCTTCCTGAAGGTTAAAATTAATGGCTGCAACACCATTTGCAAATACTGCACAGCCTCTATAACTTTTAGAAGGCTTTCAGAATGATGAAAATCACTGCCAGCCTCTATAACGTTTACAATGTTTCCAAAGGTTAAAAGTAATTTCTACACATCCAGTTTCATATATTGCACATCGTCTGGAATGTTTACGAAGTTTCCAGAAGGCTAACAATACTAGCTTCACAACCACTTGCACCTACTGCTCAGCGTTATTACACCTTCCACATCAATGTAATTATTATATATATTTTCATGACTGTTTTCCCTTGTATACCACTTTCCTTTGTCCTTTCTCAGAAACTTGTTTGCTTTCCTTTTACACTCATTTTCTTACTGGCTCCACCCATCCTAAATTTCTTCAACCCCTAGATGTAACTTTGAATCAGTCTCCACTCAGCAATTAAACCAAGGACTTTAAGTGTCCGGCAAGTAAGCAGTCCCCTTTATTGTAATGCATCTATAACCTAAGTATAAGTGATATTATTGTCAGGGTTTAATAACGAATTGTGCTTTTGTTTCAAGTGTTCTCAATTCCCAGTGTGATTGCTTTTCTAGACTTGGTTGTTGTTTGTCATTTGTCATTTGCCATTTGTCCTATTGTGTCATTCCTGTCCTTTATGACTTTTGTGTTCCTTTTATATGGACTTTAAGTTTAATTGTAATGTTTTGTGAATAATTTTTGCATTATTTTATTTAAATTTTGTTAGATCTTATTCTCATTCAAATACCTTTATTTTAGTATTATTAATATGGTCCATTGAACTCACATGCTAAAATGGTAAATTACCCTTCTCTCTCACGACTGTAATAATATTATGGGGGCCTGTCCGGGATTTTTTTTGCTAAACTTCTTGGGAATGTAATAATTGACAATATCGTTAAGAATCAGTTGTTTGTTTATGTAGTTGGTGATTCGTTATTCAGTCTTACGTGATATAAACATCCTGAGTTATAGTTAGTTAGGGGACTATTTCTGTGTTTGCTAGACCGCTGAAGAATCCATTTCTATTGTGCATAAATCTTTCGGTGACAGAAGGTGGCCACTTCTGTTTTAGTAAATGACTGCCGGTAACCTTGTCATGGTTTCCCCACCCCCCTCCTCTCATAAGCGAGCCTCGGTGCGTGGGTTTAAAAGTTAATCTGTGGTACCATTGTTAAAAATTAATTTCTCTCGAATCATTCGTGACTTTCACGTGCTTATAGTCTTTCCCTGGGTCCTTAGATACCAGTCTCTTGCATTATTCTTTTTCTGTAAAGTGTAATGAATCTTGATAATGCCTCGACATATGTGTGTGAAGTTACCGTTCAAATCAAATTGCAGTAAGTTACGGTTGTTAGCTGAGCGACAGTACTTCCTTTTGACTTCACTTTGGTTTGAACCGGGAGTAATATTCTTCAGTCCGTCCATATTCATTCTCCTTTTCCCATATCTAAAATGTTTTGTGTATAAATATTAGTCTAATCTGTTACTATTTATGTGTGGTTTATGGTTTTATGAGAGGTCAATGCTTAACTAAGTGCGCTGCAATTTAAGAATTGTAAAACTCTAATTCAAGTCTTTATATTGTTCTTGAAATTTCTTTTTAATTTTCACAATGGCGAAGTCTGATACTCAATAGTTTGTGGTGGATCCTTTCTCTGAAGTGCATGCCCTTACCGATGCTAGGATGTCTGAATTAATGGAAGTAGCTAGGCATTTAGACCTTTAGGTACGTTCTACTATGCGTGAGTTTAACATAAGGAAAGTGATAATTGCTCACTATATACATATTGGAACCTCAGGTGACGAAGCTATGCAGTATCTTGTTCCAGAAACCCCTTCCCTTACATTTTAAAAACAGCTAGAGTTTGAACGTCTTGCAGTCGAGCGTGAAAAAGCTCAGTTAGCTTTAAGAGAGGAAGCCGCTGAAAAGAGACGTGAGTTTTTTTAAATGGAGAAAGAGAAAGAAAGAGAAAAATTTGAAATGGAGAAAGCTGAGTTAGAATTTCCAGCTAGGGAAGAAAGAGAAAAGTTTGAAAGGGAGAAAGCTAAATTAGAATTAGAATCTAGTTTAACTATCAAGGTGGAACCTGAGAGGGCTTCAATCAATCTTCAGAATAGGCAAATGGAAGAAGAGTTATCTCTCTTTGACCTGACTAAAAATATAAAGTTAGTTCCCTCATTCACAAAGTATGATTCAGAGGATTATTTCTCGGGTATTTGAGGAAACTGCTAATCACCTTAATTGGTCTGCTGAACAGTGGGTATGGCTCCATAAACCTAAATTGTCAGGAAAAGACTGCTCAGTTGTTAGGCATCTGGATGACACTAAGGATTATAACCAGGTTAAGAAAGCAATATTAGATGCATTTTCCATAACAGAGGAAGGATAAAGACAAGCTTTTCGTAACCTATGTAAATCATATATCCAAACTTTCCTAGAATCTGCTTCTGACAAGCTTAGAGCTATCAAGAAATTGCTTAAGTTGCTGAAGTAACTTCTCTTGAAGAACTGATGAATTTAATGGTTCTTGAAGAATTTAAATGGAAACTTCCCATTAATGTAATGCTCTATATTGAAGATAGGCAGGAGAAAGATTTACTAAAGGCTGCTTCCTTGGCTGACACTTATTCCTTAATATATAAGTCTAAACCTAATAAAAGAGCTGAGATTTTTGTAAAACCAGTTTAAGGAAAATCACAGATTTCGGATGATAACCCCAAAGGTTCTGATAATCCTAAATGTAGTTTTTGTAAGAAAGAAGGACATACTATTCGTAATTGTAACGACCCTAAATGTAAAGGATCTGATAACTACCGTATTGTTTTTATGAAACCCAACGTAAATTTTCAACCTTCCTGAGTAAACCTGTTTTGCATGTGCAAGCAAATATACCAGATGTGTTTGATGATTTTTAAGTATGAAGGTATAATAGCCTTGGGGAGAAAAAACAGAAGTCTAAGGTCACTATATTACGAAACACTGGAGCTGCTTTAACTTTGTTGCATAGTAAGGCTTTACTTAATGTTGAGAATAATCTAACTGGTGAGAAGGTGGTTGTAAGGGATCTTACTGGAATCTCATCCATTTCCCTTGCCAATGTCTACCTTGATTGTCCACTTGTAAAAGGGTAAGTTGAACTAGGGGTGATTGATACAGAATTGCTGGTAAAGTAGTTTCATTGCTACTGGGTAATGATTTAGCTGGGAAATTAATTGTACCAAATTTAATTGTCATTGATAACCCCATGGATGATAGGGTAGTTTTGGACAAACTTTTGATGGATAATGAGAAGGTAGATCTTAAACAAGCCCCAGCACATATAGTCACTCGGTCCCAAGCAGGAGAAAAGTAGTAGATAGTGATATCTTAACTAAGGTAATGTCTAGAGATAAACTAGAAGCTGCCCAGAGGTCATATCAATCTTTTTCTTGTTTGCATGATAAGGCTGTTCATATAAAATCTTTGAATAAATCCCCATCTTTTTATCATAATAATGGTATCCTAATGCGTTTTTACCGTCCTTCTAACTATTCAGATATTGATACTTGGAATGAGAAATACTAAATTGTTGTTCCTTCTTCAGTAGGCACTCATATAATGGAAATTGCACATGATGGACCAGGTGGTCATTTGGGACCATACAAAACTTACTATAGAATACTTGATAAGTTCTATTAGCCAAATTTGAGTAAAGGCGTAGGAGATTTCATAAAGACAGGTCATGTATGCCAAATAGCTGGCAAACCTAACCAAGTAATTCCTAAAGCACCTTTACAGCCCATGTTAGTTCCACATGAGCCCTTTGAGAAATTAGTAATAGACTATGTTGGACCCTTGCCTAAGGTGGTAACCAATATTTATCAACTCTTATGTGTCCTAGTACTCGTTTTCCAGAGGCCATCCACTTCAGAATATATCTGCCGTAAAAATAATGCTAAACACCTTTCAAGTTTCTTTACTACTTACGGGATCCCCAAGGATATCAAAACTGATCGTGGTTCTAACTTTACACGTAAACTCTTTTCAGAAATCCTTAAGGAATTAAATATAAAACATAGCTTATCATCTACATATCATTCGGAATATCATGGAGCCTTGAACGATGGCACCAAACATTTAAAAGTATGTTGAAAACGTTTTTGTTTATAGAGCAATCTTAATTGGGATGAAGGAGTAAAGTTTTTGTCGTTTGCTATATGTGAGTTCCCCTAGGAATCCCTTGGTGTTTCTCCTTTTGAATTGGTATATGGGAGATTATTGAGAGGACCCCTTTCATTAATTAAAGATTAATGGTTAAAGCCCCCAGACTCTAATCAGACTGTAACTGTTCAACAATATTTGAGCAACTTTAAAGAAACCCTTTCCAAAGTCCGTAAAATAGCCAGTGAAAACTTAAGCAAAGCTCAAATTAAAATGAAAAATAGTTATGATAAAAAAACGAAAATTAGGAAGTTCAACCCAGGAGATCTGGTGTTAGCATATTTTCCTTTACCTAAATCCCCATTTTCCTCAAAATTCTTTGGTCTATATAAAGTAGTTAAAAATGTCAATAACCATACCTATGTGATTGAAACCCCTGATAGAAGGAAAAGTACTCAAATTATCCATGCCAATCTGCTTAAAAGGTATCA
>NW_027168815.1:457427-512379 GCF_036898095.1 Palaemon carinicauda | reverse complement strand
CTTGATATGTGGAAGTACCAGGACTATGTAACCTATGCAGGAACCTAAGATACTTAAATTAGAATTGACCAAGATCATTTTGTTGCCTCTTCAGACTAAGTAAAAGAAACAAAAAAGGTAATTATACAAAAATACCCAACCAATGCTACCATGGTAGGAACAGTTTGCACTTAATGGGCAATTGTCCTGGCTTCTATAAAACTGAAAAAAATCAGAGTATCGCTAACTACACTGCAGTACCAGCACCATTTTATACATGCAGGAATCTTGGAAGTGTCTGACAGGATTATTCAAGTATTTTTCTGTCTTCACCAGGAAAAGTATAAAGGCAATCTCATAGCTTCATTAGAACAAATGAAATCCCTAAGAATATTTCCTATATTGAAATACAAGACTCTGTCTACGCAGGCGGGAAATCTCAACTGTTACAGATGGAATATCTAGATTTTTTCATGGTTTCAGCATCATACACAAAAGCAACAGTAATTGTCAATCATTTCAGAGGCCACAAAAGAAGATGTAACCAAAGCGTTAACTGTACCATATTAGTTATCTGTCATATAAAAACTCTCCTTTTCTTTTAATTTCCTATACTACCCACTGCCCTTAATAATAAAGTTACATGTTGAATATCTCAATAGATTCAGTAAAGTTAGTAAAAAAATTAAAATATTTTGTTAACTAGAGGTAATCTTTTACCTCATATTTGGAGTGAACACTAGTCTCTTTAAAAGGATATCATGCATCTACACGTATTAGAGGAAATATTAATTGCAATTTACCTTTTCAGAGACACCTATTCAATCAGAAATTCTACCATAATATTTAATCTATTTTATATATCACTACATGTACACTGGAATACCTTTTTATTAAGAGAAAGACGGCATGATATTTCAACAAGTTTTAGATATATCAATAGTAGCAGGACTATAAAATAACATGCAGATAGTATTATCTCTCTGTTCCAAAATGGTAGTGTCTGGCTATAGACTTACCATCTTTCAGGTTTGGGGAAACAATGTTGACAAAGAGTATAGAGAACTAATGTAAAATTTACTACCGTATATAGTGTTAAAAAGCAATTACCTGTTAATACTTTCATAAATGATATGAATAAGACATAAATAAGAGTTCGATAGTGAGTACTAAAACTCACTTAAAAGAACATTATGTATCAGAATGACGGACTTTGCAGATATTAGGACTGATGTAATCTGTGAACAAAATGGGTGTGATGTGCACCAAAATAATTCAAACAAGAAGGGTAGGCTCCACTTTGTAGGGGTGCCTATCGTAAAAATATTTGCCAAAAATACACTAATCAAGACAGGCTAATGAAATTTTCAGGCATTATTAGCATTATAATAACGCATATCCTCTGTGAGTTTTATCATCTTACAGGGAAAATAAGGATTTTACAAAAAAAATTTGCATCTTGCTTTCCCAACTATGGTTTTACCTTAGCTGATAATAATAATAATAATAATAATAATAATAATAATAATAATAATAATATATTAGGAAAGAGTGTATGAATATAAGCGGTGCTATGACAATATAGAATTAGGATGAATTCGATTTTAAGTTAGAATACGTAAAAAAGTTTTATTGCATTCAATGTCAAGGATGTATGGTACGGTCGAGAATATGATTGATTCTTATTCTGAAAGGTTCCCTGAAGGTTTAGGTTTAGAGCAGAGTTTTGAAAAGGAAGATATGCTATGTTACTGAGCTTCAAGTGGATTTTAGTAACTATAACAGAACGAGTCAATTTGTTCAAACTTTTTCAAATGGGTAATTATATATATATATATATATATATGTATATATATGTATATATATATGAATATATATATATATATATATATACACACACACACACACATATATATATATATATATAGTATATATATGTATATATATGTATATATATATGAATATATATATATATATATATATACATATATATATATATATATATGTATATATACATATGTATATATATATATATAAATATATATATATACACACATATATATATATACGTATATATATATATATATATACATATATATATATGTATGTATATATATATATATACATATATATATGTATATATATATATATATAAAGTATATATATATATATATATATACTTTATATATGTATATACATATACATATATATATATATATATGTGTGTGTGTATATATATACATATATAAAGTATATATATATATATATATATACATATATATATATATATATATAAATATATATATATATATATATATGTGTGTGTATATATATATATATATATAGAGAGAGAGAGAGAGAGAGAGAGAGAGAGAGAGAGAAAAAAATGAACACCTAAATAATAAATTGATAATATCAACTCAAATAAGTATTATTAGTATAGGAAAAATATGAAATGTTGTTAAAGAAGATAAAAAAAAGTGGACTGGGTAACAAGTTTTTATTTGTGATAATGAGAAAGTTATACATGTGGGTATTGCATCAGTGATTAAATATACACGGAATTACAATTTTAAAGTCGAGTGAAATATCTGAATATGCATGGTAAAAATATATTTTGTCTAGAAAAATACTTTATTTTCCCAGGAGAATGTTATCTCATCTCAGTGGTATATGGTCCGTACGAATGACAAAGGACGTACCATCTAAGTGGTTGAGAAAGTGACGGACCGCAATTTCCACTCGAAAGTAAAGTATACAGATTCCGCTTTCGACATTTTTTCATTGAAGAAGTCATATGGGTTTGACAAGACACATAACATCTGCTTGAGTACCGTAACAATTGTATTGTTAACAGCACCAGTGAAGTGAAGGAGAGGAGCATATAGCACGAGAAAGTTTTGAGCAGCAGCAGGTGATACGGTATTCTTTGCATTTCAGTGGGGTGCTTTCTGAATCCATTGCAACTTTAGGTCTTTTGGCTTGCCTTAATGAAGCATAGAGGAGGCCATGATTGGTGGTAATGGCTGGCAAACACAGGTGATAATAGTGTATCCTGCCCAAGAACACTAGTAGTGCTTAGAATTTTGAGTAGTTAGGAAAGTTCTAAAGGACTTTTATCTTCTCAGAGATGGGGTGGACTTTTTCAGCCCTAAGAACGATACTTCATTGACGCCAAGGGAACACTAGTCATACCGGACTGTAAGTCGTTATTTTTTTTTATGTGGTCAAAAATGATAAGTAAGTGTTGCAGGTGCTCCTCTTTGAAGGAAGAGAACAGAAGTAAGTCATCATGTAACATACGCAGAAGGTAAGATCCCTGGATTTGCCATACATGAGGCGTTGAAAAGTGGCCGCAGCATCATGATGGCCAAAATAGAAGTAGTTGAAGGTATAGGAAGTAAAGGTGGTGTTGGTGGTTGTCTTCATGATTTCTTCAGAGTTGTATGGCACCTGATTTTACCCCTTTAGGAGGTTGAGTGTGGAGAAAACCTTTGCTTTGTGCAAGTAGGAGGTAACATCAGCAATGTTTGGGATATTTTATTGATCCGGTTCTTCCTGTACATTTAGACGCCTATAATCCCCATAAAGGAGTAGGGAGCCATCTTTCCTCAGAATTATGAGTAAGAGCAATGACCATGAGCTTGGAAAGTTTTGCAAAGCCCCATTTCTCTATCCTGGTGAACGTTTCTTCACCAGTTGCAAAACGATCCAGTGCCAGATCCCAGAATTTGGCAAAGACTGTGATCCCTTTCCTCTTGATATGTTGATATATATCGTGCTTGGCAGAAACCGTAGGTGTCAGGCAACGTTCATGACTGAAGACTTCCGGGTACATCGTGAGGAGGTTGGTGTAAGCATTCGGGGATTTTCTGATGTCGAGTTAGAGGTTGGAGGCGGCCGGTTGAAGAGGTGTTGACAAGTACGAATCACCGCTTAATAATCATCGATGCCCCACAACCGACAGAGGTGATATTGTGCAAGGAAATCCGTACCAGGTGGCAGCAATGTTACGTTGTCGCCAAGGAATTTCCATTGGCATTTGGTAATCCCAAACAATAGTGTGAGTGTCTCGTAGACGGTGTTGGTGATCTCAGATCCGTTGGCAGCTACTGGGCAGACTTGAACAGGCTTAGAATTACCTCGTTGTGTCCTGGAGAGGGACCTTGATAAAGCAAACAACAATCACCACTGTGTACCAAAAAACAAAAACCTATAACTGCATCAAGTAAAAGGAAAGAATTTCTGAGAGAAGAGGCCACTGCTACAAGCAATGGCTTATTTACACATATTTTATCAACAGACAACCATGCTCTCATATCCCTCGTAGCAGCCCAGAATCCGCAAAGGTATTAGAAGAACTGAGATTGATGTGCATCAGTAAGTGACTGGAGAGGTTGTTGATTTGGGATTGGGTGAGAAGCTCTGACACCACTCTGGCATATCTCAAGGCAGGTATCAGTGTATTACCACATTCACGCTGACCTCTGTCGGTGTTGAATAGATGTTCTCTTTGTCATGAGTGTACACGTTGATAGTGGTCTTGATGCTAGTCAATTTTATCTGAATTCACATGAGTTCATTGGCATATAAAGGAAGTTTTTCGAAGGGCCCCCTACATTCATTGTTAGGCCCATGTGCTGGATATTGATATTGACAAAAGCTTTGAACTGCCACAAAAACAAAAAATTATTGACCTGATTAATTCTGTACTAGTTTTTTTTTTTTTTTTTTTTTAATAAATCACTGAAATTTGAAAGATTCTTGGAATCTGTGCTATATGTTTACTGCCCTCAAGCCAAGCTTCACAAACTGACTGGCGTTTACAAAACTCGGCGGGTTGAACGCTAGCTGTATCTTCAATTGTTCAAGATATCCTATTACTGTGCTGAAATTTGCTTATAGGCTTTTTTGAATCAGTCTTCTTACCCCAAATGGAGCCAGGGACAGTGAAACCATGATAAATCCACGGGAATCAAAACTAGCATGCAGAATTTTAAACATGTGATAGCATTTGTCACTTTTAGAAACAGCTTTGATTACATTAAATCTCTGTCATCAAATCTGACAAAAGCATGAACTGGGCATTCACACAGCATATCACATAGTTGACAGTATCACACAAGATTTCCAAAGACTCAGAGATAACATTGATGTTGAGTTTCAGCAGTGGTACTACAATGATGAGAAAGACATTGCTGAGCAAGTTGAGTCAACTGAAACCATGCCACTCACAGCTCGAATTCAACGGCATCCAAGTAACACCACTTGAACACTATAAACACTATAAGTGCAAAATGGTGATCCTGCTCGTTGATGACATTATCCAACAGCTGAAGGATAGGTTTTCAACAGAAAAATGTAGGACAGTTTCTAGCATTTGGCATCTGGTAACAATACTTGCAACACGACGTTTCAGTTTGTTTGAAGACATCCCCACGCAGCCACTGCACAGGAATTATGACCTGCCAAGCTGGCTGTCACTCTGCACTGAACTTAGATGATGAGAAATGATGTGGTGCTCCTTCAGAAGAACACTTCCAGACTCACTCATGGACATGTCGTATCAAGATGCAGATGCTTGGATAAATACATGTGTATTGCTGATCCTTGTGTGTAATAAGATTATTGAAGACACACGTCAGGAATAGAATGACCATCTGCGGACTTTCAGCCCTCAATATTATGAAAATCCAGTACAACGTTCTACTATAGTTGATGGACCTTGCTGGTGAGATAATACTAGGAAATTCTTCAACAGCTTTCTAGTGTACGAATAACAATTGGAATTGACTTCACATAGAAGAAAAGACAGAGAGATATCCAATTTTTAGGAAAGTTTTCAGCAACTTACTTGATGATACACATCAGTCTTTTTTCCTAATTCTTGCGAAAAATGCTGTTTCACAGTAACATAAATCTTTTTATGACAAAGTTTGAACAATTCTCCTTTAATATCCTTGTGAAATTTATCAAACACTAAATCTGCCCAAAACAATATGATATTGTTTTATTTGTTTGAAGTCATATATGATCCTTAATAATATCTATGAGTATAGGATTCAATATCAGACTAAAGATATTGAGACATACAAGAAAAAATTAAACGTTAATTGTTGAAGAAAACCTGATTTAACTTCTGTTTCATGCTCTCCTTTTGGCAATTACTTTATCTTAATATGCTTTAATTTACACAATAAATATCAATTAAGGTGTCTGTTGTTATATATGCAGTGAATAGCACATTAGAAAAAGCCTTACTACGATGTTCCTAAAATCTGTAAAACACTAAACCAATATTGATTTTGACTGGTAGTATTTTCATAATTTTAGATTTCTGTCCAGAAGTAGGACCTGTAATATTTTTTTTATTAAAGGACATACAAATCCAGCGAAGCTGTGCTCTTCAGGGGTTTCTAAGAAATTATCTTGCTCGTGTTTATCATACTTTCATAGATTTGATGCCCCCACCCACCTTTTAATAAATTCTGCATCTGCCCTGGAAGTGAAAAATGTCATACATTAATGCGACAATATTCTTCTGTTATCATTATGAGATTCCTCATCTATTATTTTACTTATTCAGCTGAGGAGATATATCTCCTATTTAGGCAGCCCATTATGAAAGAAGCAAAATAAATTACGCTTTATGAACTATCGCCCGTAGCACAATGGAAGGAAACCATACAGTACCAGTTGTCTAACTTCAAGAGACCTTCAGAAAAAAAAGATGCCAATCAGCAGCTTACATTTGTTAAGAGTGTTCCCAAATGCTTTTCCTATAATTGCCATACAAGTAAACATATGATTATGGGACTGATGACTTGAAACACATATTTACTCATGAATGTACTATCCCATTGAATGTGGTACCGAGTGGATCGTGTTGAACGTATTATTAAGTTGGTGACTTTTAACAGGCGAAACACGTCCCTCAGTGCGAGGAAGATTGAGAGGTGAAAAAAAAATATTAGTTACAATATACAAGTGTTTGAAACATGTGCAGTAAAGTGGTCTTCTTGAACATATCAATATCATTATAAAGATTAGTATCTACTGTATATAGCTGCGTATGCAATGGATCATGATGATAGCCAGATTATGGCTATTAGAGAAATATCTGCAAAAAATCATTAGGAGAGTCAGATTCTTTCCATCAGGAGGCAACAGGAGAGGGTTTTAGTCTTTCATTCTTCTGTGTGGAATATATTGACACTTAACGCCAATGGTCACACCTTTTCTCAAAAAGTCTTGGATCCTCACAACTCCCCACTTAAAATGGTGGTACGAGCCGACGTTTTCTCTGGACGTACTGTCACCACTGGGGAGACTTTATCATACACTTTGTTTACCTTAGTCGCATGTGGTTCTTTGTGGTGATCGGAATTGTGTCTTTTGTGTCCCACTTTTTGTCCCCTTTTGCATTAGCGTTACCCTCCAATTTTGCCTTACATATAACCCTTACCATGCCCAAACAGACCCTGGATAAGAACAAACACATTAAAATAGTGACATTGTTCAATGCAAACCATAAATTGCCGGAAATATCGAGTCTCAATGGTTTGAAGCTAAGAACAGTGCAGCGCTCGATCAAGCGCTATCGTGCATCTGGGGAGGCTTGCGTTCCTGCCCTTTTGCCAAAGCCTGGTAGACCCCGTAAGACGACTTTCAGGAGAAGAACCCAAATCTCCTTGGTGATGTGTCTATCAGGTCAATCCAACAGATACTGAACGACGACTGAAATATAAAATTTATCATGACCACACTACTCCTTTGGTTACTTGTCAGCAAGTTGATAATCGTGTAAAATTTGCCAAGAAATATTTAACTTGGACCAATGAGCAGTGGAAAACCGTTTTTTAGAGTGACAAATCAACATTCACGGTGACTGGCACCCCAGCTGCCAAGGTTTACCACAAGCCAGGTGATGACACCTTGAAACCTTGCTTCACAAACAAGATCCTGAAGCACCTTTCCTCACTTATGGTTTGGGCAGTGTTTACTTTTCATGGTGTTGGGAAGCTAATTGTACTTCCTGCTAATGAGAGAGTGAACCAGTACAACTATCTGGTGTTATTGGCAGACAATATTCCTGACTTTCGAGCAGACCAAGGCAGAAGTTTTTATGCAGGATGGGGCTCCCGCTCACACCGCCAAACTTGTAACAGACTGGCTAAGTGGCTGTGAGGTGAACTATTTTAAAGGCTGGCCAGGTAATAGTCCTGATATTAACCCCATAGAAAATCTTCTGGGGTTAATAAAAAAGAAGTTGCGTGACATGGACACCTCCTCAGTTCCACGTTTGGAATCTGCTACCCGCCAGCTTTTGGCCTCCATTCTTGAAACAACCCTCCCAGGACATCTCAATAAGGTGAAAGAGAGGAAGGGATACTCAATTTAACCGTTTTATATGTGTAAGTACCATAATTTTATATTTTTACTTATAAAATACACTTACCCTTCAGTTTATAGGTTTCATTAAAGGAGGCGCCAACACATTCCGCTTATACAGTAGTTGACACAGAGGTAAACCAAAAAGATCTCAAGTGGGTGTGAGGAATTGAAGCCTGGAAGGGGTTTTGGGACCATCGTGATCATATCTCAGGTCATTACAAGTGAGTTTTCTGATCTTGGTGAAAATCAAATTCAATGCCATAATTGTAACATTAGCCTCTCCCTTGATACAGACACATCCTAGTCGAGATGGGGAGATGATTGAGAGGACACCTTTGTGTTCAGAAAATGGTCCCCTCAGTTTTCTGCCTTTCACATAAATATGTTGTAAGTAATAGTGTTCTTCCTGATGATGAAGAAACTCATTCTAAGAAGGGCCACCGATAAAAATTTTTTACAAAGATAAAAAAGAATAAGTCCCTCTAACCTCTAGAGAGAAATTTTGCGTTAGAACTTTCATGGTTCATCAGACCAGGCAAAATTACCAAGAATTGTAATTTCAAAGGACTACCCAGTATTTTTTTTATACTTCATTGAAAGACTCCCAAGCACTGGGAAGTTAATTACAATACAGTACTATGAACAGTATGATGAAGTGCCAAGAACATTCAACAAATATTGGAACCTAAAGGAATTCCAACAGGATTGACTGAGTATTTTCTGTGATTATACCTAAGAAGGAAAAGTACCAGGAATATTTTTTTTGAACTTGCTATGCATGCATTAAGATTGGACACTTTTAGTAGTATAATTTATACTTTCTCATAGGAAACATTAATTTACAATCTTCAACATGCTTCTAGCTTTTAACTCCATCAGAAGCCACAGGAGGCACTGGGGAAGCTAGAAGCATCTTGTATATATATATATAGATATATATATATATATATATATATATATATATATATATATGTATATATATATATATGTATCTATATATATTATATATGTAAAAGTATGTATATATATATATATATATATATATATATATATATATATATATATATATATATATATATATATATATATATATATATATATATACATATACATATATATATATATATATATATATATATATATATATATATATATATATATATATATATATATATATATATATATATATATATATATATATATATATATATATATATATATATATATATATATATATATATATATATATATATATATATATATATATATATATATATATATATATATATATATATATATATATATATATATATATATATATATATATATATATATATATATATATATATATATATATATATATATATATATATATATATATATATATATATATATATATATATATATATATATATATATATATATATATATATATATGTGTGTGTGTGTGTGTATTTATAATCATGGGCTCAGGCCATATCATCCTGATGGATGTTCCTATTAGGTAGCTTTCTGGGGTATATTTGGCTACAGTGATATTCGCAGAGAGTTTTACCTCAAGGTATACTGAATTCTAACTCTTGGAGCGCATATCCTTAAATAATCTCAGAGGGATATCGCATAATATCAGAGGACATATTTTTGACACGTTACATAGCTATTTTCGCCGCGAACAGTATTAACGCTCCGAGGGGGTATAGTGACAAGAATCTGAAACGTGAATGAAAAGAGAGCCGCTCATAAGGCATCTCTCCTATTCCGTTTCCAGTGTGTATCTGATGAAGGCAGTAGCGCCCTCTTTATTCCTTTTCGTGTAGCTCTGCTACTCGGTGTTTTCCCTTGTGTTCTCTCGTTATTTTGGATTTAATTCAACATTTTGATGACTTCTCCGGCCTCTTTTGACTCTAGGAAGTTGAGTATTATCTTTACTATGTATAAATGTAAGCTCTTGTCATGTTGTATTAAATCAAAAGTGATTTTAACGTAAACAACAGCTGTTGCCTACCGGAGGCATCCTGGATGCTATCGCTCGCTCTTATGGGTCATTTAGTTAGCTGGAGCGACGTTCCCGGTTTGTTACACTTTAATAATTTAGCTATTTAGCTCCCCTAGGAATGCTTATATTATACCGTCAGTTTTAGCTCGATGATTTCGTCACGGGTCGAGGTAACGATCTTGCCCTTTGTGAGGCTTCGTAGCCTAGACGTCTGGCACTAGTACTTTCATGCATGATATAAGTTTTTACGAATGTTATATTATTGAAGCTATAGGCAAATGTTTTATACATGTAAGATATTGTTAAATGTTTTTTCCAAGATTGTATACGAGAGAGTTTCGGTGATTTAGGTAATCGATTCTCATCTTACCTAGTCTAGTATTCTAGGTACAGTAGTATACTTTCTCACATCCCCAATTGTTCTTTTCTCCTCTGGAGGCTAAGTTCAATCCCTCTCTCCCTCTGTAAGCCTTCGGCTTAATCCTAGTGCTTCTGTCTGTATAATAATTCAGGTATAACTATTCTAGGATATGTCTGTCCTTACCTGATAACAAGAGTAACTGTTTTTTTGGGTTAGGGCAGAACATCAGAGTTTCTAGTCTGTTGTCTGCTTCTTCCTAGCATAGAGAAAGAGTCTCCTTTGCTAGGTTAGGGGCGGACACAGGAAGCTTTGCTTCCCTAGTCCATGTTGGAAGGATGATTTCTTCCTCTAGTAGCCTACCACACTGTCCTGTGTTGTTTTTCTCGGGCTGGAGAATGAGTTTTCTCTGTTGCCCGGCGAAATAACTTCACCTAACTTTGTTCTGGTTGGGAGGAGGTTGGCAAGTATTGCCAGTCTTCCTCCCTAATAGACAACTCTTGGTTAGGATGAGCTTCCCTAATGGCTGAGTGTGTCTCCTGCTAGAACTAAGTCTATAAGACCCTTACCCCTGCCCCACCTCTCTTTCTTTTATTTTTTTTGGCCGTAGACCTACTTCCGTACCTAGTATAGGTTAGGATGGAGGACAGGCTCAGCTCTCTGCCGGCTGGCACTACGTGTCGGCAGGCAGAGACCCCTTTTTTCTTTGCAGAGTGAACCCCAGACTTCCCTTGGTCTCCCTTCCATGTCTGCCGGTAAAGCCCGGCAGGCTATGGATTCTTTGGAAGCCTGAATGCTACATTCTCCCCTTCCATAGGTTCACTCTTTCTGGATGGAAGGTCGTATGGCAATGCCGCCTTATAACCTTACATCCATACTGTTTCTCTGACAATTGTGTTGCATCCCTAACCCGGCTGCCGGCTTAACGGCCGACAGCCGGGCAGGTGGAGGTTTTCTGGTTCTTGGCTACTGTCGGCAGGCATAGGTTTTATTACCTTTGCCGGCCGGCAGTGGAAACACAGCCCGAATCTGCTTGCCACTACGATTAGCAGCCGGCAGCCGGGTATTAGTGTTTTCAGCCGTCGGCTGGCAATGATTACCGGCTGGCACACAGTCGCAAATCAGGGGGCTGCCGCCTATTAGTTAAAGATAGTATATCTTTGAACTATACAGGGGGCATGTGCAGGCGCACGCTGGCACAACAGCATGCGATGTACAGTAGTTGCTGTATTCGTAGTGTAGTACACACTGCATTAGCAGAAACTGCTGTACAGTGCCTGTGATAACACTAAAAGTTCTTCATCATACTTAATTTTTTCTTGTACAGCCTTTTGTTGAGACCGTACAATACATAGAAAGTAAGTTCTTTCTGTATTCTTTCTATCCCGTATATTAAAACTTTATCTAAAGGTGTGAACTACACCATATATTTCCGTTTAGGAAATTACACAAGGTATTCTAGAATAGAATTAACCTTAGTTTTAATATCTCGGGAGGTTTCAGCAATTGACTGGACCGGAAATACAAGTATGTGTCTTTCCTTCTTTCTTGTATAGCTTTTCTATATAAGCTAAATGTCTCAATATAAGTGAAAGCCTTCACTTGATACTCATGGATTTTTCTTCTCTTTACAGGAGGACCATCCGAAGTTCGGGGATGTGTTCTGTAATGTCCGCAGTAAGAACTCCTGTGGATATCAATATTGCAGGAGGCACGCAGCATGCACAGCCTCCACAGATGATCTCTGCTTTTGGGACCCTCAGTTTAGTACAGTTTGTTCTAACCTGATTACCGAGGCTTTTGGGATGCTGCCAGGGAAACGTTACGATCCTGGGTGAGGGGTTTTCAGAAAAACACCTCAGGTCCCTACCTTCCAAATGAGAAGATGAGAGCCTACCTTTTCCCTAAAGCATCAGCTGATGCAATCATCCCCCAGATTCAGGTGGAGATACCAATTGCCCAGAATCCGGTAGATTCTGAAGTCTCAGCCGCCCTTCAAGACATCCAATTGGACGATAGAATATCGGAGGTGTCAGATTCTACTGAGAAGGACCTTCTAGGAGAAGGTCTGGAGGAGGAGCTGTTCCAGGCTCCTCAAGTAGAAGAGGAAGAAATCGACGAAGGGTCGGTTACATTGGTTCCTTACCCAGAGCCTATTCCGTCTACATCGTCTGCTATCCCAGATGAACTGAGAAGGACTCTTTCTTCCATTGTTGAGATGATCCAACAAATTCAAAGGAAGAATGATGAGAAGGAAGCTGCAATGAAACTGGAGATACGTAGACTTGCAGCATCACGTGGGACCCAGAAGCGGCTCAGCGTGAAGGATCTTCTTTTGTGCTCGGATACTAATCCTTGGAGGTATGCCGAACACATGCCGATGACAACCAGGAAGATCATGATCTCAGAAAAGTTGGGAGCAATTCCTCTGGAAGAAGTGGAATTTTGGCCCAACAAAGATTCTTATCTGGACTGCTATGTCCGTCTTAGGAAGGAGCCAGCCTCAAAGCAGGAGACGGAGCTGAAGGACGTCATAGTTTTTGACAATAGTAAAGCTCAGACGTTACTAGCGAGCTCGATGAAAGAGAGGGGCTTCACTAACTCAAAGGTGCCCTCTTTGAGTAAGAAGCTTCCCTCCTTTGTGGCCTTTCCTACCAGAGCCTTTCCCTTCTTGGAAAAGGGATATAAGGCAGCCTTAAAGGCGGTGGAGGCAGGGAAACCATACCCCTCTTTGGAGGAGTGCAAGCCGTTATCTCTGACCTTCATCTTGGACCAAGAAGACTGGAAGGACGTACACCTTACCTTCTCAGTCGGGAAGCTGGAAGCTGATATTGCTGAACGCCAGTTTGGTGAGGCACTTCCAAAACTGTCGGAGGTTCTCTTGCGTAGAGAGCAAGAGACAAAGGAAAGACTTGCGGCATCGATGTCATTGCAAACGACACTAGAAACGATGGCAAGTGACCCCAAGATCCAGGACATGTTAATGGTTGTAGCCGAAACCCATCTGGCCACAGTTACGAAGGATTTCTATAGCTTTATGAAAGCTAGGAGAGCCTGTAGAGAGTTCGTGTTCGCCTCGGCTGCGGTGAGGCACGACCGGAGGAAACTGATCTCCTCTCGTATTTGGGGTAAAGACCTCTTTCCCAAAAAGTGGGGCTCAGATCTCAAGAGAAAGTCTTCTTCAGATGAGGGTCTTCAACCCAAGAGGAAGACAAAAAGGCCTAGGCCATCCTCTCGGCCAGCTAAACCCTACCGACAGCAACACCAACAACTTCCTGGGACCGCGGTGCCTCAGATAGTGGCACAACCTCCAACCACGTACCAGCTGGTACCTCAACAAGTGGCGACACAGCTGCCAGTTCTTAACCCAGCCTTCGAAAGGCAGACTTCTTCCTTTCGTTCGAGAGCTAGAGGAACAGCCATAGGTTCTTCTGGACGCCCTTAAAGAGGAAGGGAATACAGGGGAGGACGCGGTCAAGGAGGCAAGGCCTCAGATCCACAACAGCAGAAGTAAGATACTTCCAGTAGGAGAGAGACTACAGCTAATTAGGGATCGCTGGACCTTCGATCCCTGGGCCCACAGCCTAATTAAAAAGGGACTAGGTTGGAGCTGGAGCAGTCCTCCACCTCAATTTCCTCAATTCTTCCAACACTCATCCCCCGTTCTGGAAGAATATGTCCGAGAACTCTTAGACAAAAGAGTAATCCGGAAGGTTAAGTCCATAAAATTCCAAGGAAGGCTGTTTTGCGTTCCAAAGAAGGACTCAGAAAAACTCAGAGTATTCTAGACTTGTCGCTACTCAACAAGTTCATAGTGAACTACAAGTTCAGAATGCTCACGCTTCAGCACATAAGGACCCTACTGCCCAGAAGGGCATATACTGTCTCTATAGACTTGTCTGACGCTTATTGGCACCTTCCAATTAATCATCACCTCTCCTCCTACCTAGGCTTCAAGTTACATAGAAAACTTTACACCTTCAGAGCCATGCTTTTTGGGGTAAACAGAGCCCCAAGGATTTTCACGAAGCTCGCGAACGCAGCCGTCCATCAATTACGCCTAAAGGGGGTCCAAGTAGTAGCTTACTTGGACGACTGGCTGGTGTGGGCAGCATCCAGGACAGAATGCATGTAAGCTTCTAAGATAGTGATCCAGTCCCTGGAACATTTGGGATTCAAGATCAACATCAAAAAGTCTCGTCTTTCTCCAGCTCAAAAATTTCAGTGGTTTGGAATCCACTAGAAATTGGAGTCACATCGGCTTTCCATTCCTAGTAAGAAAAGGAAAGAAATAGCAGGATCTGTCGAGAGACTATTGAAATCCAAACGGATATCAAGACGCGAACAGGAGAGAGTGCTGGGCCCTCTACAGTTTGCTTCGATAACAGATCCAGTGCTAAGAGCACAGCTTAAGGATGCAACAAGAGTCTGGAGAAAATTCGCAACAAACACACGAAGAGATCCAAGTGACGTTGGCCATATTACGTTTGGCGGAAAGAAAGAAATGGCACCTGTCAGCAGTTCACGTTCAAGGGTTCCGCAATGTGACAGCGGACGCTTTATATAGGTTTACACCTATAGAGTCAGAATGGTCCCTTGACGCAGGATCATTCTCCTTCATCTCGAGTCAAGTACCTGAGCTGCAGATAGACCTCTTTGCGACGAAAGACAACCTCCTTTTGAAGGTCCTCGATAAGCTGAGATCTTTTAAAGGGAAAGCAGCAATAGTGGCCCACAAGTGGCCAAATAGCGTGTGGTTCCCTCTGGCATTGGAACCACGACTAAAATTCGTACCGCTACCGGATCCATCCCTGTCTCAGCGAGTACAGAAGTTGACTGTCTTCACTTCTTCACAGAAAACACGGAACCTACATCTTATGATTTTCTCTCCTTAACGATGAGAAAAAGATTAGGTGTTTAAAAGTCTGTTTAGACTTTTGGAGGAAACCAGAAGACATTATGAGGCTTCAGGGAAGAGATAGCTATCCTTTGTCAGGGCGAAGAAACCGAAAGAAATCCCGACAAATTCCTATTTATCATTCTTCATTCACCTTCATGAGCAAGGTTTAGCAGCCAGCACAATTCTGTTGTTCAAGCCTGCCTTGACAAGTCAGATACCTTATACCTTACAGGTCGACCTTTCTAACGACGTTCTTAATGAACTAGCCCTTCAGCGCTTCCAAAGACCCTTTGCATGGTAATTAGATATGATTCCTCATTGTGTATAAATAATGAACAATGAGGAATGTGCTTAGAAGGTTTTGAATTTAAGTCATATTTCTGTTTGTACTTGCTTTGGGGCCAGAGTTATGAAATAGTGGCTCTCTCTAGAGAGGAAGGCCACGTCCAGTTCTTGGAGGGAGAACTGAATCTATATCTAGACCCAACGTTTCTTTCCAGGAACAAGTTACCCACCAACAGGAGGGGTCCCTAGAGAATCTGCCCTCTGAAGGAAGATGCATCTCTATGTCCAGTGGAGTGCCTAAAGGTCTATCTTCATAGAACTTCAGACTTTGTGGGAGGACAGCTGTTCAGAAGAGAAACCCTTGGTTCAAAGTTATCTATAACTATGGGTGAAATTCACCCGTGTTATTCGCAGAACGGATCCAGACAGTACACCTGTTAGTCATGATCCGAGGAAAGTTGCCTCTTCCATAAAATTTCCTTAATTTTATGGACTTTGAACATCCTTGTTTGCACACTGGCTAGTAGTCATCCAAGGTGTTCTTTATGTACTATGCGAAGCAAGTGGAGCAACTTATGGGATCTGTGGTAGCAGCAGGTAGAATTCTTTAACCTTGTGTTTTAAGTCTGCGAGGAACAGTGTAATTAATTTGGGACGATTAATTAAGAGGGTGCGCGTGTATTCACTGTATATTACTACACGCTTAGCGATAGGCCACGAAAGTGTCCTTACGAACTGTTCCATTGACGTCGGTAAGCTATTGCATATACGGACACTTGTGCCAAGCATTTTTTACGCTAGTGTATGTAAACAGTATACAGACTATATCATTATCATTAATAATTCAATTGAAGTGGCAAATCTGTTTCCTAGTAGATGAAACAATATTTTCTGTTGTCTGTTTTCTTTATGCTTTTACGCAAATCATCTACATTTTATAAATTTTATAAATGTTGGTCTGATATGTACGTTTATTAAATTTTAATAAACTAGTTCATAGTCGCCCACACTCATTTTATTAGAAATGTACTGAGAATTAAAATATGGATATTTTTATCATGGTATGTCTTTCGAGACTGTTCCCTGATTCAAGCAAAAGTCCACTCACTCTAACCCTTCCTTGGAAGGGTTGACGTGGTACCCTAACGGGTTGGTGGCAAAGAGGCCTAGTTTGTATCTATGCGGATGCAACCATTATCCAATAGTTTATAAGAGTAGTCACATTGGGGAAGGTGTCACAAATTAATTCTGACATTGGTGACTCTTATACAAACTTTGCTTCATATTGTATAGGGCGAGACCACTATACAAGCTTGTCATTTTGTCATCCATAAATTTTTATGTACTTCTCGAGACTTTTTCCAGAGTCTAGTATGACTCTTCCCTGTAGGGGCAGGAAGCACTTACATAGTTCATGCTTAGATGAAATGATGTATGACGGTAACATCATAGGTCTCTATGTCTAGACGGACCAAGAAAATACTTTCTTGAGAGTATGGCATTAATAGAGAATCCACAGATACAGTAATGCCCTGGTAAACTTCCATCAGGACGACATGGCCTGAGCCCAAAAAACGGATTTTGAGCAAAGCGGAAAATCTATTTTTGGGTGAAGTAGCCATTTCGTCCTGATGGACCTGCCTTTCCATTTATTGTAAAAGGGCCTGTTGACCCTCCCTACAGTACAGTATCAGTAACACCTCGTATATCGCTACAAGGAATAAAGAGGGCGCTACAGCCTTCATCAGATACAAACTGGAAACGGAATAGGAGAGATGCCTTATGAGTGGCTCTCTTTTCATTTTCGTTTCAGATTCTTGTCACTATACCCCCTCGAAGCGTTAATACTGTTCGGGGCGAAGATAGCTATGTGACGTGTCAAGAACAGTGGGGAGGATACACTGATCATAGACTTTCCTCTTTAAGATGATAGGAATCTTCTTATTTTTGAACACTATACTGACTCATCCAAACGCTTGCCAACCGATAGTTATTCTTTTTATTTCGCTCTCTTTACAGGCGTCATATAGAGAGATTAGTTTTTCTAGGTAGATGTAGTGGTCCACTTCCTCAATTTGTTGGTTTTCAATTTCAAGTATGTTATCTGCATTTTCAGTATATTTATTGTTCATGACTTTGGTCTTTTGGAAGTTCATGTGTAGGTCCATTGATTTGCTTGCTTCATTTAGCTCGTTGAGCATATGTTGAAGCTCTTCTTTGGTGTGAGCAATGATAATGAAGTCATCAGGTTATTGTCTAGCAGTGTATTATTAGTTGCCTTAAAAGTCATCTGTGATTTTCTACTAAGTTATCCTCAAGTGGTCAATTTCACGAGTTTTGCCTGGAATTTTCATCTAAGAAAATTTTTATATTTCATATTTCATTTTTTTTATGAATAAACTGGTAAAATTATATACCAGTCAAAACACTTGTTCTAATAAAAATCTATGATTTTCCTGCAGTAAATAACATACTCTGTTAGGGTTTGATGCTAAATTCAGGGGCTACACTCGCACAACTCTCAAAAAAACAAAGAACATCACTATTCCTATGTACGGGCAAGCGGTACATGCTGAGCTGTGCTTGCCCGAAATACGGGTCATTATTTCAGGAACATATTTTTATAATTCTAATAAATATCCCTTAAAAACAAAAAAAGGACCCACCTTTTATTTGGGACGTGAGGGGTTTGGGAACATTAAGGTCTTCTGCCAATTGTTGTTGTAGCGGAGGGTCGAGACCACTGGCGGAAAAACTGATGCAACAACTTCTCCTTTAGGTACTGGTGTGTAATGGAAAACACAATGAAATATTACCTAAAACCTTTTTATTTTCTTTTTTTGTATCTTTAGTGGTATAACGGTGTCTGATTTTGAGGAATTGTTAATTAAGCTCGGGGTACTATTTAAATTTTATGAAACTTTGCTATAGTTTTCATATAAGAATAACTACAGGCGATACACTTTTCTAAGGAACTATCATTACATGCACAACTAAATATCATGACATGGGTAAAGGGATTATAATATTAGCCGGAGGTTACACAGAGATAAAGTAGGTAAAACAAGAGGAAATATCGTAAGTTTTCCTATTTCCAGCTTTGATTGATTAAAGGGAATGTTATACCTAAACACAATGGCGACTTACAAATAAACTTGGCCAAAATAGGTATTTGTTGTATGAAAATTAAATCTAATCCTGAAATCAAGACAAAAAAAAAATAAGCAAAATAACTATAACAGAACGAGTCAATGCTTTCAATCTTGTGCAAATGTGAAAATATATATAGAGAATGATTAAAGACGTAAATATGAATTAATAACATCAACTCAAGTTCAAAATAAGTATTGTCATTATGGGAATAATATGAAATGCTGCAATAGAAAATAAAATAATTGTGCAACAACTGAAACAGGACGGAGTAACAAGTTTAGAATTGTGAAAATGAGACATTTATACACGTCGGTACTGCATCAGTGATTACATATACAAAGAATAACCAGGGGCTGAGTAGAATATATGAATATATCTTGTCTAGTAGAAAACCTTAAGTTCCCAGCACGATGGTGTATGATCACAGCGGCATATGGTCCGTGCAAATGACAAAACGCGTACCTTCTAAGAAGTTGAGAAAGTGAAGGACAGCAATTTAGGGTCGAAGTTCGAGTAGACAAATTCCGCTTTTGATATTTTCTCTCATTGAAGAAGGCAGATGGGTGTGACGAGACGCAGAACACCTGCTCGAGTACTGTACCAATACTGACGTTACTAATATCAGTGAAAAGAAGGAGAGAGGCAAAAGGTACGGGAAATTTGAAGGCAGCAGCAGGTGATAAGATATTCTTTGCGTTGAAGAAGGGAGCTTCCTGAAGCGGACCTAACCTCATGTCTTTTGGCTTGCCTTTAGTGAGGCAATATCTATGAAAGGAGGTCTATGAGCAATTAGCACTTTATTTAGGATGAAACCAACCCATGGATATAAATTTTGTGGTAACATTGTGTTTCTGTAAAGTTTATTTTTCAGAAACTATTAAAGGCAATTTGAAAAGAGGATTGGCTGTCTAACTATAATAATTCATTATTTCCCATCAAAGCTGCTAACCGAGGGTCACAGTTCTCTGTAATTATTAAACTCTATACCATTGCATCAACCTCTGCATGCTCTCAAGAAAAATACTGATTGTGTCTTGCTACTCGGGTAACAAGGCATATCGCTACGTGGCCCTCACGACAATATGGTGGATTAGTCATCTACCCAAAAAGAAAGAAAAACAATTTCATTGCTTTGTTAGAGAAAGATGAGAAGAGTGATGAAATACTACATGAACATTTGTCACTGCTTCCAAAAATGTTGAATACACATAAAATACAATATAGGAGGATATGGTCCAAGTAACTTAGAATATGTTGTAAGCCGAGATCACGGAATCATTACATGGCTATGTTCAATTGTATTCCATAATAGTAGATGAAGTCACAGAAAACTATACAAATCAAAAAGATCTTACTGTGTGTCTGCGGTATCAAAGCATGATCTCAAACTATGACAGTCCAAAAATGTTCGAGATCTTTTTGGATTTTAAGAACTTTTGCTGCACAACAGGTCAAGCCATAGCTGATGAGTTGATAGAGTCTCTCTCATTTGATAAACTTGATTTGGCTTACATATGAGAACAAGCATATGATGGTGTCTCTTTATTGTTATCTGAATGCACACGAGTTCATTGGCATATAAAGGATGTTTCTCCAAGGGCACCATACATTCACTGTCATACCCAAGTGACGAATATTGCTATTGACAAAAGCAATGAACTACCACAAAACCCAAACATTATTGACCTGATAGATTCTGGATATTAGTTTTTTTTTTTTTTTTTTTTGATAACTCATCAAAACTTCAAAGAGTCTTTGAAACTGTGCTACATGTTTACTGCCCTCAAATCAAGCATCAAAAACTGATAGGCCTGTGCAAAACTGGGTGGGTTTGAACACCATATGTGTCTTGAATTGTTCCAGAAATTTTAATATTATGTTGTAATTTGCTTAGAATTTTTAACATGTGATATCATTTGTGACTTTGAAAAATGGCTTGGATTACGTTAAATCTCTAGCATCAAAGCTACAAAAAGCATGAGCTGGGCATTCACATGGTTGCGGTTTCACACAAGATATCCAAGGGCTCAAGGTTAACATTAATGCTGAGTGAGTTTCAGCAGTGGTACGACAATGAAGTGAAAGACATTGCAGAGAAAGTTGGATCAACTGAAACCATGCCACGCTCAACTCGAGTGCAATGGCATCCAAGTAACACTGAGTCAGTCACACCACTTCAAAAATAAAAGTGCAAAAGGCGATCCCGTTGGTTGATGACCTTTTATAACAGCTGAAGGATAGGTTTTCAGCAGAAGAATATCAGCCGGTTTCTAGCATACTGCATCTGGTCACGATACTTGCAACATAACGTTTCATTCTGTTTGAAGACATCACGACGTAGCTACTACTAAGGAAAGAAGACCGTCAAAGCTCGCTGTCACTTCAAAATGAGCTCTGATGATGGGAAATGATGTTGTGTTCCTTAAAAGGCACGCTTCCAGACAGACTCATGGACGCATTGTCATATGCGGATACAGATGCTTGTTCCAAGATATGTTCACTGTTTATCCCTTTTTGTGTTACCAGCCATGTCAGCCGGAGCTGAAAAACACTATAAGTTATTAGATTGCTAAAGACACACTTCAAGAATAGAATGACCGACCGCCGACCCTCAACCCTCCACCACAACGTCCAACTAGAATTGACAGATATTGCTGATGAGTTCATCAAAGTACACCGTAGAAAACTCTTCAACAGCACCCTACTATCAGAGTAACAATTTGAATTGATGAATTCATATAGAAGAGAAGCCATAGAAAAGTTCAATTTGTAGCAAAGGTTTTAGAAATTTACCTTGATAATACACCTCAGTCATGTCTCCTAATTATAACAAAAAATATTGTTTCACTGCAGAATAAATCTTTTCATGACAAAGTCTGAACATAGTTTTCTTATATTATCCTTGTCGAATTTCACAAATGATAAATTGCTGCAAACAATATGAAATTGTTTTATTTTGGTCATGTTAGATATGATCATTGATAATATCCATGAGTTTAGGATTCATTGTCATGCCAAAGAAATTAAGAAAATACAAGAAAAAGTAAATCTTTCATTGTTGAAGAATACCTGATTTAACTTCTGTTTTATGATCTCCTTTTGGTAATTACATCATCTCAATATGTTTTGGTTTACACCATAAATATTAAATAAATGTGTATATAGGATATGCATTTAATTGCACCTATAAAGGAGAGTTAGCACTCATGTTCTCATTTCTTTTATGTCTTTTTTGACAAGATCAATCTCGCTTTAAAATGGGAGATTCTTCGGTTCAACTATATTAGGAGGCAAATGAGTTATATATAGTAAAAGAGACATTGTTAGTGCAAAGATCTGGATGCTGAGGACCCTCTGTCATAGACTAACTTATAATCATATTCTGAGGATTTTCTTTAGCAAAATTTAATTAAATTCTTATATGAAGAAATTTCACAAAATTCAATAGTTTTTATTGCTGTTAATGATATGTCTAATAAAGATAAACTTCACGGTCAATATAGTTAACATAAATTTGAATGGTCATTGAAAGTAACATTGAACTCACCTCTTAATTAACCTTTGTTACCCAAGTGTTATCTTCAATCTCCTATGCACTCTATTTATCAGGCTTTGGTAAATGCTCTGGTTTTTTCTCACTTTTCATTTAATACTTGTCAAGTTCTGTTTGATCACTTTTATAATAAATATCCCTGTAGTGAGCTTCTGAAATTGCAGAGTGAGTTAATTTCAAATAACTTTAGAGGTATATGCTTTCGACACTCTTCACAATCTAGTAGTGACTGTTGTGAATCTTCTTATCAGCTACAGACTTTATCTCTCCCGCGTGATAAGGCATTCAGAGGTGTTATCATTCTGCTCAGTAATAAAGGCTACGTGTACCTATCATATTCAATTTATTTTTCTTATAAATAGTATGCTTCGACTAAACAAATAATGAATAAGATAATCTAGCTTTAGGTATTATGTAATTGTTAATTTTACTAGTGAAGAGATGAGGGAGCTTGAGTCTAACCGCTATCTGTTATCTCCAACCGAGCGTATGTTGCCACATGTATTGTTGAGGAAGGTGAGGCCTTGGGGGAAGGGGGTGAGGAGGACCAACGTCGTGATAAGAACTCTTTCATGCAGAGCTACTGATAAGGACAGATTTTGTCTTGTAATTTTCTCCTGTTGTTGAATGGTAAGCATGAGAAAGAAATCTTGTTTTGTTGGTTAGGTGAGAAATCACTGTAGACTTTGAATGTATATAGAGTTTTGGATTACTTTTAAGATAAAGTAGTTTTCAATAAATATCTTCTGAGATGAAGAGGGAAACTCCATGTGACTGTCTCTGGACACCTTCAGAAGTCTTAATTTCTCATTTATTACCAATTTTAAGAATACTCTATCTTTCTTTTCTCACTATCAGTTGACTGGGTTACTGGTTTTCACCTATTTTACATCAATATGGATGACATAATAGTTGCTGAATCGATCAAAGTAAAACTTTCATAATGAGGGATACTCTTATGTAAAAAAGTGGGCTTTAACTAAATTATTTGAGAAACTGCATCTGAATAATTCAAGGTAATAATAAATATAAATGAACATACAATAATTGAAAAAAAAAAGAAATATAGTGTCTTATAATCTATGATAGATTCTAATGTGTTCCCATCCATAAATGAACAAAAGGTTTTATAATATTTCATGCTTTTTTTTCAAGTTTTTTTTTTTTTTTTATGTAAATATGATAACAATGTTTAATGTAAAAAGAAATTAAATCCTCGCATATATCATTTCGAAAACATTTCTCGTAGAAAAAGTATGTTTGTGTATGATATAAAAGAATATAGCTGTTAACCAATTGAGCAAAAAATTTCGAACAAGTTACCGATAACTTTGTAGGCGAATGTACATGTTAGTATATTTCAATCCATTTGAAAGTCGCACAGGATAGGTGATAGCATACCTGTATTTTTCGATTCCATAACGCCATTGCGCCTACCACCAGCCGTATACTTTTACTTTTTATTGAATATGTAATCAGTGGAACTTTGCAGCAACTGATATATAATCGTCATGATATTAAAGTAAATCTTCCAAGAAATTTGAAGTTAACAAAATGAGTTAAGATTCTCTCTTGGCAATTCTCCCAAGATGCTATAATGTTTTCCTCTGTTGCATCAGTCTAGCAGAAGACCTTTGCACACTGCTGAAACTCACTTATCTTTTCATATAAATCTGCTTTATATGCATTGAATATAAGTGGTAATGTATCAAATCTAATCAAGAGATAAAGGAATGGGAATTTCTAAGTACTTGGGCTATGTGCAGACTACAAATGGGACATTTTTCGAGGTCATCTTTAATGAATATTATTTCTCTGTGAACAACGGCAGTGATTTCATTTAGACAATAAGATATTCAACATCAACACTTGCTTCAAGACACACTGGCTACAACACCAGATGCACTTACTGCACTGACTCTACAACATTTACAAATATTTCCAGATGACTAACACCACTAGTTACACCACAACTTACGCTTACTGGAAAACCTTTAAAACATGTACAAAGCTTAGAGAAGAATCAATTAAAAGTCTATACCATCAATGCACTTACTACACAACCTCTACAACATTTAGAAGGCTTAAAGAAGGCTAGAATCACTGTCAGTTCTTTCCTCAGACAACCTTTACACTGTTTACAATGCTTCCTGAAGGCTACAATTAGAGTCATTTCTTTCCTTAAAAAGTCTCTACATTGTTTAAAACGCTTTTTGAAGGATAAAATCCCTGCCAGATAGTTGCTCAGAAAGCCTCTAAATGTATACAATGCTTTCAGAATTATCAAATCACTGGCCTATGACAGACAGCACAACTTTTACAAAAATTCTAGAAGTCTAAAACTACTAACGATGACACCACTTACACTCACGTCGCCAGTTCAACATTTACTATGCTTCCTGTATGCTCAATTTACTGTGATCTCTTTCCACAGAAAGAATTTACAAAGTGACAACCCTTCCAGAAGACTAAAATCACTATCTGAACCACCACTTGTATTCAGTGAACATAGTCTACAACACTTCCAGAAGGCTGCAACACAATAGGTCTCACTGCACACCCTCTATATAGTTTACAATGTTTTCCAGAATGCTGAAATCTCTTGCTATAACGCAAGCTATCACTGGATATTCGCTAAAACCTCTGTCTACAACACCATTTGCTTTTACTGCACAACCTCTAAAACTTTTATAACTCTTCAAAAAGGCTAAAAATACCGGAGACACATAAACTTGCATTTACTGCACAGCCTCTACTACATTTACTATGCTTTAGGAAGGCTAAAATTACTAGACATAACACCATATACGCACACTTCCCAGCCTCTACGTTTACAAAGCTTCCAAAATGCTTTCCTCAAACAGGCTCTACAATTAGTATAACACTTCCAGAATGATAAAATCACTAGTTTCACACCAAATGCCCCCTCTTCAAACCCTCTACGACCTACACAACTCTTCCAGAAATCTAATCTCACTGGCTGCACCGGCACTTATATGTACTGCAGAGACTGCGCAACATTCAGAATGCTTCCAGAAAGCTGAAATAACTAGCACTTCTTTCCTCAGGTAGTCTTTACGATGTTAATAACGCTTCCAGAAGGTTAAAACTAAATGATACAACACCACATGTACTCACAAGATCAACAATTGCCGAGGATGGTGATCTGGGGGCAGAAATAAACCACAGAATACAAGCAGGATGGAGGAATTGGAATAAAGTGTGTGGAGTACTATGCGACAGGAAGATAGCGGTTAAGTTAGAAGGTAAAGTGCATAGGATAGTTATGAGACCGACAATGATTCATGGAACAGAGACGTGGGCAATAAAGAAGACAGAAGAAATAAAGCTGGATGCGGCAGAGATGAGAATGTTGAGATGGATGTGTGGGGTGACAAGAAGAAATAAGATACGGAATGAGGTAATTAGGGGTACCGCAGGAGTTAGAGAACTATCTGATAAGATCCAAGAAAGTAGATTGAGGTGATATAGTCATATCATGAAAGAGATGGACAGTATATTGGAGGAGAGTGATGGAAATGGAGGTACAGGGATGGAGAAGGAGAGGGAGATCAGAGCGAAGGCTGATGAACTGTATCCCAGATGCTCCTTCGATCAAATGGATTAACCAGTGTTGATGTGTGGGACAGAGGTTGATGGAGAACGCTGGTCAAGAACATCGACTGCACATAAAATTGGGAAAAGATGCAGACAAAGAAGATGTACTTACTGCAGAATATCTACACTGTTGACAGCGTTTCTAGAAGGTTATAATCACTGCCATTTTTCTCCTCAAAAAGCCTCTAAAATGTTTACAACACTTCCATAAGGGCAAAAGCACTGGTAGTACTTTCCTTTGACATCTTATAGAATGTTTATAACGCTTCAAAAGGCTAAAATTAATGGCTACTACACTACGAGCACTCACTGGAATTCCTCTGAGCCGTTTTACAATGCTTCCAGAATGCTAAATTCACTGTTAGTTCTTTCCTCGGACAGCCTCCACTACAGTTACAACATTTCAAGAAGTTCCACATCACTGGTTATACCATCACTTCAACTTACTCTATATCCTCTAATATATTTGCAACACTTCCAGAAAGCTAAAATTCACTGGCTGCTCACCACAGTAACATACTGCAGAGCGTCTAAAATGTTTAGAACGCTTCCACCACCCTAAAATTATCAGAACATGCAATTACTGCCTATCCTTTACTATGCTTCCAGAAGGCTAGATCCACTGGATACACCACCACTTTTATTTAATGCACAGCCTTTACAACCTTTAGAACGATTGCAGAAGTCTAAAATAAATACTAGAGCTTTGATCAGACAGCCTCTATAACGTTTAAACCCCTTTACAGAAGGGTCACATCATTGGCAATTCTTTTCTCAGACTGACTCTACAGAACCAATTGCATTTACTGCACATCAGGAGGTTCAACGTTTAAAATGGTTTCAGATTGCTCAGATTACTGGCAGTTCTGTCCTAAGATAGGTTTCATAATGTAAATAACGCATCCAGAAGGCTAAAATCCCTGTCCACGGCACCATATGCACTAACAGCATAGCGTCTACAACGTTTAACAACACTTCAAGAAGGCTAACTTTTCTTGTTAGACCACTGCTTTTACTTACTGCACAGACTCTATATTATTATGAATGATTCCAATAGGCTGAAATCTCTGGTAATACCCCCCAAAAGCACATACCACACGTCCTCTACAACGTTTACAACGATTCCAGAATGCTATATTTAAGAGCTATACCACCACTTGCATTTACTGCAGATCAATTATAATATTTAAAACGCTTCCAGAAGTATCGAATCACTGGCTGCACCACCACATGAACTTACTGCAGAGCCTCTCTAACGTTTGCAACGGTTCCAGAGGGTTGAAATCACTGCCTAAAACACCTCATGCACTCATTGCACATTATCTACAATGTTTACAACGCTTCCCGAAGGCTAACATTACTTTCTACACCAACACTTACTCTTACTTCATAGCCTTTACAATGTTTTCAATGCTTTCAGAAAGCTAAAATAACATGCTACATTACCACTTGTACTTTTTGCAAGGCCCTATATCGTTTAAATGCTCCCAGAAGGCTGGGGTCACTGACTGTACCATCAAATGCATTTACTGCACAACATTTACATCTTTCAGAACGCCTCCACAAGACTAAAATGCTTAGCTGCACCATCTTTTGTACTAAGTACAGAGCCTGTACAACGTTTAATATGCATCAAGAAGGGTAAAATCACTCCCAGGTCTCAAATCAATGGTAATTATTTTCTACAACGTTTAGTATGTTTCCAGAAAGGTAAAATCACTGGCGAGAACACAACATTCATTCACTTCAAAGCCTCTAAAACGATTACAAAGATTCCCGAAGGCAAAAATTAATGGCTACAACACCATTTGCAAATACTGCACAGCCTCTATAACTTTTAGAAGGCTTTCAGAATGATGAAAATCACTACCAGCCTCTATAACATTTACAATGTTTCCAAAAGGTTAAAAGTAATTTCTACATATCCAGTTTCACATATTGCACATCCTCTGCAATGTTTACAAAGTTTCCAGAAGGCTAACAATACTAGCTTCACAACCACTTGCACTTACTGCTCAGCGTTATTACACCTTCCACATCAATGTAATTATTGTATATATTTTGCCTGACTGTTTTCCCTATTATACCACTTTCCTTTGTCCTTTTTCAGAAACTTGTTTGTTTTCATTTCACACTCCTTTTTCTTACTGGCTCAACCCATCCTAAATTTCCTCGACCCTAGATGTAATTTTGAATCAGTCTCCAGTCATCAATTAAACCAAGGACTTTAAGTGTCTGGCAAGTAAGCAGTCCCCTGTATTGTAATGCATCTATAACCTAAGTATAAGTGATATTATTGTAAGGGTTTAATAACGAATTGTGCTTTTGTTTCAAGTGTTCTCAATTCCCAGTGTGATTACTTTTCGAGACTTGGTTGTTGTTTGTCATTTGTCATTTGTCATTTGTCCTATTGTGTCATTCCTGTCCTTTATGACTTTTGTGTTCCTTTTATATGGACTTTAAGTTTAATTGTAATGTTTTGTAAATAATTTTTGCATTATTATATTCAAATTTTGTTAAATCTTATTCTCATTCAAATACCTTTAATTTATTATCATTATGGTCCATTGAACCCACCTGCTAGAATGGTAAATTACCCTTCTCTCTCACGACTCTAATAATATCATGGGGGCCCGTCCGTGATTTTTTTTGCTAAACTTCGTGGGTATGTAATAATTGACAATATCGTTAAGAATCAGTTGTTTTTTGTTATTCAACCTTACGTGATATAAACATCCTGAGTTATAGTTAGTTAGGGGACTGTTTTTGTGTTTGTTAGATCGCGCTGATGAATCTATTTCTATTGTGCATAAATTTTTCGGTGACAGAAGGTGGCCACTTTTGTTTTAGTAAACGACTGCCGGTAACATTTTTATGGTTTACTCACCCCCCTCCTCTCATAACCGAGACTCGGTGCGCGGGTTAAAAAGTTAATCTGTCGTACCATTGTTAAAAATGAATTTCTCTCGAATCATTCGTGACTTTCACGTGTTTATAGTCTTTCCCTGGGTCCTTACATACCAATCTCTTGTATTATAAATTTTCTGTAAGGTGTAATGAATCTTGTTAATGCCTCGACATATGTGTGTGAAGTTACCGTTCAAATCAAAGTGTAGTAAGTTACGGTTGTTAGCTGAGCGACGGTACTTCCTTTTGACTTCACTTTGGTTTTAACCGGGAGTAAAATACTTTAGTCCGTCCTTATTCATTTTCCTTTTCCCATATCTAAAATGTTTTGTATATAAATATTACTATTACTATTACTGTTACTATTTATACGTGGTTTATGGTTTTATGAGTGGTCAATGCTTAACTAAAAGTGCTGCAATTTAAGAATTGTAAAATTCTAATTCAGGTCTTTATATTGTTCTGGAAATTTCTTTTTAATTTTCACAATGGAGAAGCTTGATACTCAAAAGTTTGTGGCGGATCCTTCCTCTGAATTGCATGCCCATACCGATGCTAGGAAGTCTGAATTAATGGAAGTGCTAGGCATTTAGACTTTTAGGTACGTTCTAGTATGCGTGAGTTTAACATAAGGAAAGTGATAATTGCTCACTATATACATATTGGAACCTCAGGTGACAAAGCTATGCAGTATCTTGTTCCAGAAACCCCTTCCCTTACATTTTAAAAACAGCTAGAGTTTGAACGTCTTGCAGTCGAGCATGAAAAAGCTCAGTTAGCTTTAAGAGAGGAAGCCGCTGAAAAGAGACGTGAGTTTTTTAAATGGAGAAAGAGAAAGAAAGAGAAAAATTTGAAATGGAGAAAGCTGAGTTAGAATTTCCAGCTAGGGAGGAAAGAGAAAAGTTTGAAAGGGAGAAAGCTAAATTAGAATTAGAATCTAGTTTACCTATCATGGTGGAACCTGAGAGGGCTTCAATCAATCTTCAGAATAGGCAAATGGAAGAAAAGTTATCTCTCTTTGACCTTACTAAAAATATAAAGTTAGTTCCCTCATTCACAGAGTATGATTCAGAGGATTATTTTTGGGTATCTGAGGAAACTGCTAATCACCTTAATTGGTCTGTTGAACAGTGGGTATGGCTCCTTAAACCTAAATTGTCAGGAAAAGCTGCTCAGGTTGTTAGGCATCTGGATGACACTAAGGATTATAACCAGGTTAAGAAAGCAATCTTAGATGCATTTTCCATAACAGGGGAAGGATATAGACAAGCTTTTCGTAACCTATGTAAATCATATATCCAAACTTTCCTAGAATCTGCTTCTGACAAGCTTAGAGCTATCAAGAAATTGCTTAAGTATGCTGAAGTAACTTCTCTTGAAGAACTGATGAATTTAATGGTTCTTGAAGAATTTAAATGGAAACTTCCCATTAATGTAATGCTCTATATTGAAGATAGGCAGGAGAAAGATTTACTAAAGGCTGCTTCCTTGGCTGACACTTATTCCTTAATATATAAGTCTATTCCTAATAAAAGAGCTGAGATTTTTTAAAACCAGTTTAAGGAAAATCACAGATTTCGGATGATAATCCCAAAGGTTCTGATAATCCTAAATGTAGTTATTGTAAGAAAGAAGGACATACTATTCGTAATTGTAACGACCCTAATTGTAAAGGATCTGATAACTACCGTATTGTTTTTATGAAACCCAACGTAAAATTTTCAACCTTCCAGAGTAAACCTGTTTTGCATGTGCAAGCAAATATACCAGATGTGTTTGATGATTTCAAGTGTGAAGGTATGATAGCCTTGGGGGAGAAAAAACAGAAGTCTAAGGTCACTATATTACGAGACACTGGAGCTGCTTTAACTTTGTTGCATAGTAAGGCTTTACTTAATGTTGAGAATAATCTAACTGGTGAGAAGGTGGTTGCAAGGGATCTTACTGGAATCTCAACCATTTCCCTTGCCAATGTCTACCTTGATTGTCCACTTGTAAAAGGGAAAGTTGAACTAGGGGTGATTGATACAGAATTGCCGGTAAAAGGAGTTTCATTGCTATTGGGTAATGATTTAGCTGTGAAATTAATTGTACCAGATGTAATTGTCACTGATAACCCCATGGATGATAGGGTAGTTTTGGACAAACTTTTGATGGATAATGAGAAGGTAGATCTTGAACAAGCCCCAGCACAGGTAGTCACTCGGTCCCAAGCAGGAGAAAAGTAGTAGATAGTGATATCTTAACTAAGGTAATGTCTAGAGATAAACTAGAAGCTGCCCAGAGGTCATATCAATCTTTTTCTTGTTTGCATGATAAGGCTGTTCATATAAAATATTTGAATAAATCCCCATCTTTTTATCATAATAATGGTATCCTAATGCGTTTTTACCGTCCTTCTAACTGTTCAGATCTTGATACTTGAAATGAGAAATACCAAATTGTTGTTCCTTCTTCAGTAGGCACTCATATAATGGAAATTGCACATGATGGACCAGGTGGTCATTTGGGACCATACAAAACTTACTATAGAATACTTGATAAGTTCTATTAGCCAAATTTGAGGAAAGGCGTAGGAGATTTTATAAAGACAGGTCATGTATGCCAAATAGCTGGCAAACCTAACCAAGTAATTCCTAAAGCACCTTTACAGCCCATGTTAGTTCCACATGAGCCCTTTGAGAAATTAGTAATAGACTATGTTGGACCCTTGCCTAAGACGAAAGGTGGTAACCAATATTTATTAACTCTTATGTGTCCCAGTACTCGTTTTCCAGAGGCCATCCACTTAAGAATATATCTGCCGTAAAAATAATGCTAAACACCTTTCAAGTTTCTTTACTACTTACGGGATTCCCAAGGATATCCAAACTGATCGCGGTTCTAACTTTACACGTAAACTCTTTTCAGAAATCCTTAAGGAATGAAATATAAAACATAGCTTATCATCTACATATCATCCGGAATATCAGGGAGTGCTTGAACGATGGCACCAAAGTATGTTAAAAACTTATTTGTTTAGAGAGCAATCTTAATTGGGATGAAGGAGTAAAGTTTTTGTCGTTTGCTATATGTGAGTTCCCCTAGGAATCCCTTGGTGTTTCTTCTTTTGAATTGGTTTATGGGAGATTATTGAGAGGACCCCTTTCATTAATTAAAGATTAATGGTTAAAGCCCCCAGACTCTAATCAGACTGTAACTGTTCAACAATATTTGAGCAACTTTAAAGAAACCCTTTCCAAAGTCCGTAAAATAGCCAGTGAAAACTTAAGCAAAGCTCAAATTAAAATGAAAAATAATTATGATAAAAAAACGAAAATTAGGAAGTTCAACCCAGGAGATCTGGTGTTAGCATATTTTCCTTTCCCTGAATCCCCTTTTTCCTCAAAATTCTTTGGTCTATATAAAGTAGTTAAAAATGTCAATAACCATACCTATGTGATTGAAACCCCTGACAGAAGGAAAAGTACTCAAATTATCCATGCCAATCTGCTTAAAAGGTATCATTCCAGGAATACTGAAACTGGTTATGGAGAAAAAATTGTAAATGGTAATGTTAAGGTCAAGAACGAGAAACCTGAAGTAAGTGAACCTGAATTCATCTATTCGTGCAGTTTTGTAGATAATTGTGCTGCTCTGAAAGACTGAAAACTCATGTCAACATCTTTCTCCTTTTCAATCAGAAGGACTTCAAAATCTTATCTATTCTTACTCATAACTTTATTGGGAAAATCCATGTCAGTGTACAGTCCTCAACCATGACATCGAAGTTCTACTAGGAACTGCTCCCATACGACAACACCCTTATCGCATCAGCCCGGCCAAGAAACTTGTGATGAAAGAAGTAGTGGAATATGTTCGGAGAGCCGGATTAGCAAAACCAAGCAAGTCGCCATGGGCATCTCCATGTCTATTGGTACCAAAGGAGGATGGCAGCATGCGACCGTGTACAGACACAGAGGAGTAAATTCTGCTACTGTTAAGGATAGTTACCCTTTACCTCGTCTAGATGACCTTATAGACTCTGTGGGCCAAGCAACGTATGTAGCTAAGATAGATCTCCTTAAAGGGTTTTATCAGGTGAAGTTAACATCTAGAGCCAAGCTTGTATCGGCTTTCATAACTCTTTTCGGGTTATTCCAGTGTGAAGCAATGGCTTTTGGTTTAACAAATGTCCCATCCACATTTTAACGCATAATTAACTACACTATTCAGGGTCTACAGGGAGTATATCTAGATGATATATTGGTGATAGGAGATTCTTGGGAAGAGCTTATGAAACGTTTGAATATGCTCTTTGATAGATTAAGAGAAGCCCAGTTAAAAATAAATTTACAAAAATGCGTTTTTGGTTATGCTACAGTTACTTACTTGGGACATATAGTGGGTGGAGGTAATGTCAGGCCTAACACTACTAATGCTAATGCCATTCTTGACTATTCAGAACCTAACACTATGAAATCCCTTAAAAGATTTCTAGGTTTGGTTTCTTATTACAGGAAGTTCTGCCGTAATTTTGCTTCAGTAGCTGTCACTTTACATAGTCTAACCAGCCCTAAAAAGAGGTATGAATGGGATGAGAAATGTCAAGCAACATTTGAACATTCAAAAATTTTTTTGAGTAGTGAGCTAGTCTTACACAGTCCTAATTTTTTAAACCATTCTCTTCACAAGTAGACGCTTGTGACACAGGTGCAGGAGGAGTGTTGGTGCAGGAAATTGATGAGGTACTCCACCCAATAGGATACACCTCCAGTAGCTTCAAGCCTCATCAGCTGTTCTACATAGACCATAGAGAAGGAGCTTTTAGGTTTGGTTCTTGCTCTCCAAAAGTTTGAATGTTACCTACAAGGAGCTCCGGTCTTCCATGTCTATACGAACCACAACACCCTCACCTTTCTTGAGCACACCAAGGCCCCTAATCAGCGCTTACTAAGATGGGCTTTATATCTTCAAAACTTCAACCTTCAAATAAAGCACCTCAATGGCAACGATAACTTATTTGCTGATGTCTTGTCACGGGCCCATTCTCAACCTATGCACGAGATGTAATGTGTTTAACGTTGATCAAGCCACTCCGCTGGGCTTTATCCTCTACGGGGAGGTATTACACCTCCCACATCATCGTAATTATTGTATATATTTTGCCTGACTGTATTGCCCTGTATACCGCTTTCCTTTGTCCTTTCCCAGGAACTTGTTTGCTTTAGTTTCACACTCCTTGCTTTTACTTGCTCTGCCCATCCAAAATTTCTTCGACCTGTAAATGTAATTTTGAATCAGTCTCCACTCAGCAACTAAACCAAGGACTTTAAGTGTCTGCCAGGGAAGCAGTCCTCTTTATTGATATGTATCTATAACCTAAGTATATGTGATATTATTGCAAGGGTTTAATAATGAATTGTGCTTGTTTCAAGTGTTCTTAATCTGCAGTGTCATTTGTCATTTGTCCTATTGTGTCATTCTTGTCCTTTATGGCATTTGTGTTCCTTTTGTATGGACTTTGAGATTAATTGTAATTTTTTGTAAATAATTTTTGCATTATTATATATAAATCTTGTTAGATCGTATTCTTATTCAAATACCTTTATTTTTTTTATTATTATGGTCCATTGAAACCACCTGCTTAAATGGTAAATTACCCTTCTCTCTCACGACTGTAACAGCATATACAATGTTTAGAACACTTACAGAAGGATGAAATCACGTACTACACGGAACCTTGCGCTTACAGCTTATCCTCTACAATGTTTACAATTCTTCCAGAAGGCTAAATCCACTCACTTGCATTTTCTGCACAGCCTCTTTATAATGTTTAGAACACTTCCCTGAGGCTAGGATCAATGACAGATCTTTGGTCAGACAGCCTCTATTATGTATCTAATGCTTTCAGAATGATCAAATTAATTGCAGTTCTATCCTATGACAGATTGCACAACTTTTACGATTCTAGAAGGGTAAAACTATTAACAATAACACCACTTACATTCATATTTCTCCATCTCTGCAATGTTTATATCGCTTCCAGAAGGTTAAAACCCCTATTAGAACCCCCACTTATATACAGTGCACATGATCTAAAAGGTTTAAAATACTTTAAAAAAGGTTACAACACCATAGCACTCACAACACACCCTCTATATAGTTAACAACGCTTGCCAGAAGGCTAAAATCTCCTTCTACAACACTTGCTCTTACTGCAGACTATATAATGTTTATAACGTTTCCAGAAACTTTAAATCACTAGCTGAAACTCCAATTGTACTAAACGAAGCATCTTTACAGTGTTTAGAACCCACCTTGAAGGCTAAAATCGCTACCAGATTTCCGCTCAAATAACCTTCAGAACATTTACAATGCTTACAGAAAGCTATAATCTTAAGGAAAAAATCCATTACCACTCACTGCACAGCATCTACAACACTAATAATATTTCCACAAGGTTAAAATAAGTGACAATTTTTTTCTCCAGATAAGCTCTACAACGTTTTCATCATTTACAGTAGGCAGAAATCATTTTCCACATGATATCTTGGACTTATTGTACACCCTCTAAAAGTTAAAAAAAAAAAAAAAATCAGGACGCTAAACTGCACTTACTAAACGAAATCTCCCACTTTTTGAGCTCTTCCAGAAGGATGAAATTATTTGCTACAAATCCACTAGAAATTGTTAAATATCCTCTACAATGTTTACAATACTCCAAGAAAGCTAACCCACTCGTTACACTAGAAGTAGAAATTTCTGCATATCCTGTACAACTTTTACAATACAGTATTTCCAAAAGACTAAATTCACTGGCTGCACCACCACTTGAATCGGCTCTAAAACATTTACAACTCTTCCAGAAAGCTAAATTGAAAGACAACACCCGAAACTTGCAGTACTCATTGCGCAGCCAGTAAAGCATTTGCTATACTATTTTAATGGTGAAATCCCTGCAAATAACATCACTTGAACTCAATTATGATGAATGACATTCTTTCCAAGAAAAGGAGGAAAGTCAGGGACAGCTAAATGGACTACTAGCAATTTGCAGTCGAAGGTAAAGTAGCTGGATTCCATCATAGACAGTTTTCTATTGAAGAAGGCCAATGGGCGTGTAGAGCCGTTGAACACCTGCTCGAGTACTACCAAAATAGTGACGTCACTAGCATCGGTGAAGAGAAGGAGAGGTCAATGTGGCACAGGAAAAGTAAGAGCAGCAGTGATTGATATGGCTTTCATTGCGTTGCAGAAGGCCACTTTTGGAATAGGACTGCACTTCAGGTCTCTTGGCTTTCTTTTGAAGGAGGAATAGAGGGGGCAAGGTGTGGTGATTCATGGCAGGAAACGGTGATAATAGTTGATCATGCCTAAGAATTCTTGCAGTGCTTTCATGGTCGAAGTCGTGGGGAAGTTCTGAATGGCTGCTACTTTTCATGGAGGATGTGAACTCCTTCAGGAAAAAAGTGGTACCCTAAGAATGATACTTCGTTGGCGGCAAAGTGCACTTGTCATGCAGTATCACAAGGCCATCCTGTTGTAGGTGGTCGAGCATGGTGCATAGATGAAGGAGGTGTACCTCTTTGGAAAAAGAGAACAAAAGCATGTCGTCCACGTAACATTCACAGAAGTAGAGTTCCTCTAGGATGCTGTCCATGAGATGTTGAAAAGTGGTCCCAGCATAACAAAGACAACAAAAGGAGCTATTGAAATTCTATGTACCCACTGTGGTGGTTATGGCAGTATTGGGATTTCCTCTGGGTTCAAGGGCACCTGATAATACCCCTTTAGGATGTAGAACGTGGAGAAAACCTTGGATTTGTGCAAGTAGGAGGTCACATCGGCGATGTGTGGGAGAGTGCAGTGAACCTGTTCTTTCTGCAGTTCAGGGGCTTGTATTCCCAACACGGATGTAGAGTGCCAAATTTCTTCAGGACTATGTGAAAGTTTGATGATGATTGACTGGAGGCCTTTTGGCAAAAGCTCATTTTTTTTTATTTCGAGGAACATTTGTTTAGCGGTTGTCAATCGATACGGTGACAGACATAAGAATCTGGTGAAAACTGTGGCACCCGTCGTCTCTATATGGTTATAAAACCGTATTATTCTGAAACTATAGTTGTTTGACGAAATTATTAAAGGAAAACATCTGGGTATAATGTGAGAAGTTGGGATTATGTATCCATGGGTGTGCTGATGTGGAAAGCTAGGGGAGAGGGGATGGGTTGGAAAGGTGTTGAGGAGGATGAATTTTCATTGACTAACAGTAGGTGAGCTACGTCAGCCAGGTGGTGGAAATGGGAGAAGAAGTGCGCTCTGAGAACTGGCTATTTGACGTCAGCAACGAGACACTTCCAAGTATATTTGGCGATTCTAATCAATAATCTGAGGGTTTTATAACCATGCATAGGTATCACAGATTTGTTGGCAGTTACCATGTATATGTTGGCAGATTTAGACATACTACCTCAGGTCCTGTAGAGTGGTCTTGGCATAAAAGAACCGTAAGCACACGTGTCTATCAAGAATCACACAGCCGTATCTGCGTCATGTAAAAAGAAAAGATTAGTGAAGGGGGAGGCCACCGCCACTAGTTATGGCATACAAATACATTTTTATCCACTGACAACGATTCGCAAATTTCTTCGTAGCTGCCCTGAATTTGAAGCGGTATTACACTAACTGCGGTGATGGGTGTCGGTAAGTGACTGACCAGGTCGGTGGTTGAGGCGTAAACAAGGGGTGGTATGTACGGGTGGTGGGCTGCTTTGTCGCCGCTCTGGCACGTCAGAGGGTGTGCGACTGTGTCCTATGGCACCAACGTTAACTTTGGTCAAAGTTGAATAGTTCGTTCACCTCCTTAGAAATGGAGGCGTGGGGGGAGGTCCAGAAGGCACTGAAGTGGCTGTCCATAAGGCATTGACTTTGGTCATCAGGACCTTCTTGGGCAAAATATCAACATCGGGGATGACACACGTACAGATTCGTGTAAGCACCTTGCACAAATTGCATTAAGTACATTCATTTCACAACCAAAAACGCAGCATTAGGAAGCAGGTGAACAATACTGGTCATGTCCCTGAGTGAAAGCTAAGCCATATAGTCGCAAACGTTTTTGAGAGCTAAAAAAATTTAGCTATGCGGGTGGTCGCTGATAGTGAGTACTACTCTAGGACGTTTAATCTGAGGGTTTCATACATTATGGGGTGTCCCCGTCTTTGCAGAGCCAAAAGGAGATATCAGGGAAGTGTCCCTAGGGATGGTAGCGAGAACATATTCAGCTTTAGTGTTTGACAGGGTTACGCTCTAAAAGCAAAACTTGACTTCAACATTTGAGAACCAGGTTAAAGTCGCCCAGGTGTGGTGTTAATGGCTTAGTCAGTGTCTGGGGACAGCATCATCAAGGAGTAAGGCACGGGAGGTAGTTTAACACTCCAGCGGTCAACAATGTGCCGAAGAGCAGTTAGGTTGTAACTGAGAGACTTGTAAATGCAACTGGACTTTATGTTGTCGGAGCTTGAATATTTATATAACCTGTTCCAGTCAAGAAAGGCACATTTGGGAGTGGGTGGGTCTTTTCTTAGCATCATAATTGAATGTTGAAGTAATAGATCGCAAATTGGTGTCGATGGACATTATAGTCAGTATAGGAAAGTGATATCTTGTAATCCTTAGTGTAGTGTTCTTGGTCCTTTATTTTTCATACTTTATACATATGACACGTGGTTTGGTCTAAAAAACAAGCTTCTTGCATATGTAGATGATGCTACACACTTTGCATTAATTCCATATCTTGAATGTAGATATCGGATTGCTGAATCCCCTAATAGAGATCTAGCTAAAATAATTGCATGGCGTAAGTTATGGGGCTTGAAGTTTAATCTTAACCAATCTCAAAGTATCCTTTTAAGTAGAACTAGGACAATGGCTCCTTAACATAAAGATCTCAGCATTCATAATGTTTCTTAAATTTTGTATGACTCTTATAAACATTTAGGTGTGATTCACAACAGCAAATTTACTTTTCACAAACACATTAGCTCTGTATCATCTTTCAATACACAGAAAACTGGTTTTTGAGCTATTTTGATTTTTTTAGTAATCGATTAGTTGCTGATTCTCATCTGAATTTGCTGGACAGAAACTTACGGTCTATTAAATTTCTTGTTCTTAATGTAGATATTGATCTCTGGCACCGTAGTTCAATTAGTTGGTTATGTATGTTGCATAAAATGTTTCGTATTCCTGATTATCCTTTACCTTCATATCTTTCCAGACAGATAATTCCTGTTCGTAATACTAAGCCTGCAGTTACTTCTAATAGCCTTGCCTTCAAAATCATGAGGCTCAATACTAATAATATTCTTAAAGTTTTATTGCAGTTGTGACCATGATTTGAAATGATCTTTTTTTATCGGGAAGTTGAATCAGTAGAACTTCAAAAGCTCAAACCTGCAACAGATGTTTCCATGCTGAACCGGCTGATACAAGTCTTTTTATAGTTTATATATGACATATCTGTTTTGACGTTGTTACAGCTTATAAAATATTTTATCGTTAATTTTTTCTCATTCGGTTAATTATTTCCTTGTATCATTTCCTGAATAATATTTTTCCTGTTGGGCTTTTAGCATCTCGCTTTTCAAACTAGGGTTTTTCCTTAGCTAATAATAATAATAATGATAATAATATTAATAATAATAATAATAATAATAATAATAATAATAATAATAATAATAATATATTAGGAAAGAGGGTATGAATACAAACACTGCTAAGATAATATAGAATTTGGATGAATTTGATTATAAGTTAGAATATGTAAAAAAGATTTATCGTATTCAATATCAAGAATGCACGGTACGGTCGAAAATAAGATTTATTGTAATTTTGAAAGGTTCCCTGAGGGTTAGGGTTTGGAGCATAGTTTTGAAGGGGAAGATATGGTATGTAACTGATTTTCAAGTGGATTAACTAAAAAAATAAGAAAGGTCCTATTTAGGAAAATCTTGGTATCATAGGTGAGTTGAAAATAAGGGCAATGAATGGAATAAGGATAAAAAATTTATATAAGAATTATTATACAGTATGTTTAAAAGTTAATGTCAATCTAAAATATTAGTAGGGGTAAAAATATAGTTTTATATAACTGTATTTAGATTTTTTGGCCTCAGGCCATGTCGTCCTGATGGAAGTTCCTATAGGGTAGCTTCCTTGGGTATATTTGACTATGGTGATATTCCCAGAGAATTTACCTTAAGGTACCCAGAATTCTAACTCCTGGAGCGAATATCCCTCATTAAATCAACCAGGGATATCGCGTAATATCAGAGGACATATTCTTGACACGCCACATAGCAATCTGCACCCCGAACAGAATTAACACTTCGAATGGGTCAAGTGGCAAGAAAACGAAAAACGAGAATGAAAGGAGAGCTGCTAGCAAGACACCTCTCCTATCTCGCTTCGAGTGCGTACATAGAGCCGCCGACGGCGCCATCTGCATTCCTTTTTGCGTAACTCAACAACTTGGTGTTTTTCCCTGTGTTACTCACTTATCTTGGATTATTTTCAACCTTATAATGCTTTCTCCAGCCTCTTCTGCCTCTGGAAAGTTGAGTATTATCTCTATTATGTATAAATGTAAGCTCTTGGTGATTTTAAGATAATTCGATAGCGATATTTTTGTTACAAGAGCTGTTGCCTACCGGAGGCATCCTGGACGCTGTCGCTCACCATGCATGAGTCATTTAGTTAGCCAGAGCGACGTTCCCGTCCATTAATTCTAGCTATTTAGCTCTACATAGGAATTCTTTATATGATGCTATTAGTATTTCCGTTTCAGCGAATGATTTGCCGATCCCAGCCTACGCTATGCTTTATAGCCTAGACGTTTGGCCCTAGTACTGTCATGCATGATATTCAGATTTCCGATTGTTTTAAAATCTATTGAAGCTTTAGGCAGTTTTATACTTATAAGATATTGTTGATATTTCTTCCAAGAGAGTATACGAGAGAAGTTCGGTAATTTATGTAATCGATTCTCTTCACGCCTAGGCTAGTTGCCTATGGGGCCCTAGTATACTTTTTCACACTCCCCGGTTGCTCTTTTCTCCTTGGAGAATAAGCGCAATCCCTTTTCCCTCTGTTTAAGCCTTGGGCTTAACCCTAATGGTTTATCTGAATAAATATTTAGATATATTTATATTAGGGTGTTTCTGTTCTTTACGGTTTCCAGTGAATCTGGCTTCAGGAGGGGACAGGACATCAGAGTTTTTTAGTCTGGGTCTGTTTCTTTCTAGCATAGAGAATGAGATTCCTTTGCTAGGCCTAGGGCAGACACAGGAGGCTTAGCCTCCCTAGACTACTTTTGAAGGTTTCTGTACGAGATGATCCCTTCTTCTTGTGATCTAATAGACTAGTCCAATGTGGTTGCTCTCAGTTTGAAGGATAAGGTCCTTCTTTTCCTATGAATAACAACACCAAAACTTGTTTTGGTTCTGAGGGAGATGGCAAGTATTGCCGGCCTCTCTCCTAGGATTCCCCCTAGGCTAGGATGAGCTTCCTTGGCTGCGGAGTGATCTTTTACTAAAGCAGAGTTTGCAGGACCCTCTTCCCCCCTTTCCCTCTCTTTCCTTAGTGATGGCCTAGCCATTACATCTCTGTCCGTCGTTCTACATCTGTACCTAGTGTAGGTTAAGATGTGGAGCTGACTCAGTCCCTTCTGTAGAGTGTTCCCCAGACCTCCCTTGGTCTCACATCCATGTCTTTCTGTAGAGCCAGGCGGCATTGGATAGATGGAAGCCTGAATTTACATTCTCCCCTTCCTTATGTTCACTCTTTCTGGATGTCGGGCTGTGAGGCAGTGCCGTCTCTTACCCTTACATCCATTCTGTTTCTCTTCTAGTGTTTGTACCCTAGCCCAACTGCGGACCTGAATGGCTGGCAGCAGGGCAGGTGGAAGTTTTTTTGTTCTTTTTCTGCTGCCGGCCAGCATTGGTAGCATACCATTGCCAGCCGGCAATAGAAGCACACCATAAGATCTGCTGGCCGCCACATTAGCGGCCGGCAGCCGGGTACTATCATTTTTTAGTTGCCAGACGGCAGATACTGCCGGCCGGGACACACATTTGAACCAGCGCTCTTCCACCCAATAGTCTAAAGGTAGTATACTTTGGAACTAATTTAAGGTACGTGCCAGCCGGCATGTGCGGGCCGGCACATTATATTATAAACAGTAGCCAGTATTTTTACAGTATAGGATATACTGCATGGAGAAAAATATAGTACAGAATATATTATAACACCAAGTTTTTCCAACACTCTTGTGTTGTCTTGTACAGCCTTGTGTGAAACCGTACAGATGAAGAAAGTGAGTTCTTTCTTTATTGACTATCCAGTATATTAAAATTACTTATTTTGGTTAGAGCTACAACTATTTTTCCTCTGGAAATACCTTAACAGTTACTCTAGAATAAGAATAACCATAAAAATTTTATTATCTGGAAGGTTATAGCAATGGAATGGGCAGGAAATACAAGTGTGTGTCTTTCCTTCTTTCCTTTCTAGCTTAGTTACTTTAAGCTATGTATACTTAACATTAGTTATCCGGTAATACGTTGTTCACTTGATACTCATGGAATTTTCTTCTCTTTACAGGAGGACCATCCGAAGTGTGGGAGTTTATTCTGCAACGTCCGCAGCAAGAACTTCTGCGGACATGATTTGTGTAGGAGGCACGCAGCATGCGCAGTCTCCAAAGGTGATCTCTGGAATTGGGACCTGCAGGTATGTACAATTTGCACTAACCTGATTACCGAAGTGTTTGACGCCCCTAAGTCAGCAGAGTCAAGGGACGCAGCGAGGTAGAAGCTTCGAACCTGGGTGAAGGGCTTCCAGAAGAATACATCTGGTCCCTGTCTTCCAAGCGAGAAGATGAGGGCTTACCTTTTCCCGAAGGCATCAGCGGATGCAGTGATTCCCCAGCCTCAAGCGGAGATACTGTTGGTTCAGATTCAGGTGGATTCTGAAGTCTTGGACGCCCTACAAGACATCCAACTGGACGATAGGATGTCTGAGGTGTATGAATACACTGAAAAAGACCTTCTGGCAGAAGACCAGGAAGAGGAGCTGACCCAGGCTCCGGACAATTAAGAGGAAGAATTCGACGTGTAGTCGGCTACCCCTGTTCACGCCCCTGAACCTGTTCCCTCAACATCGTCTGCTATCCCAGAGGATCTGGGAAGGAATCTTTCTTCCATCGTTGGAAGGATCCAGCAGATGCAGAAAGAAAATAATGAGAAGGCAGCTGCAATGAAGTTGGAGATGCGAAGACTTGCAGCATCACGTGGGCCCCAGAAGAAGCTCAACGTGAAGGACCTTTCCTTGTGTTCAGATGCCAACCCTTGGAGGTATGCCGAGCACATGCCTATGACAATGGGAAAGATCCTCATCTCGGAGAGATTGGGCTCAGTCCCCCTCGAGGAGGTGGAATTCTGGCCCAGCAAGGAGTTGTACCCGGACTGCTATGTCCGCTTTAGGAAGGAACCAGCCTCAAAGGAAGAGACGGAGCCAAAGGAGGTCATAGTTTTTGACCACGCTAAAGCTCAGGCCTTATTGTCAAGCTCGCTGAAGGAGAGGGGCTTCACAAACTCAAAGGTACCTGCTTTAAGTAAGAAGCATCCTTCCTTTGTGGCCTCTCCTACTAGAGTCTCCCCCTTCATGGAAAAAGGGTTTAAGGCTGTTCTGAAAGCAGTCGAGGCAGGTAAACCATGCCCCTCCTTGGAGGAGTGTAAACCCCTGTCCTTGGCCTTACCCATGGACCAGAAAGACTGGAAGGACGTCCATCTTACCTTCTCAGTCGGAAAGTTGGAGGCCGATATTGCCGGACGTCAGTTCGGTGAAGACCTCCCGAAGCTGTCTGATTTTCTCTTTTGTAGGGAGCAAGAGACAAAAGAAAGACTTACCACCTCAATGTCTCTGCAAACGACTCTAGAGACGATGGCAAGTGACCCCAAGGCTCAAGAGATGGTTATGGTAGTTGCCAAGACACATCTGGCCACAGTGACGAAGGACCTTTACAGCTTCGTCAAAGCTAGGAGGGCTTGTAGGGAGTTCGTGTTCGCCTCAGCTGCGGTGAGGTACGAGCCAAGGAAACTAATCTCCTCCTGCATTTGGGGCAAAGACATCTTCCCTAGTGAAGCGGTCAAAGAGGTAGCGGATAAGGCCGCCGCGGAAAGTGGGGACTATCTCTTAAACGAAAGTCTTCCCCGGATGAGGGTCCCCAACCAAAGAAGAAGACTAAGAAGCCTAGGCTACCCTCTCGGCCAGCCAAGTCGTACAGACAGCAACAGCAGCAACTTCCTTTGACCACAGTGCCCCAGATGGTGGCACAAACCCCAACCACGTACCAGTGGGTACCCCAAGCCGTGACTACACAGTCTCCGGCATTTAACCCAGCATTCGAAGCGCAGTCTACTACCTTTCGAGCAAGAGCTAGAGGATCAGCCAGAGGTTCGTCTAGACGCCCCTCAAGGGGAAGGGGCTTCAGGGGAGGTCGCGGTCAAGTAGGCAAGGCCTCAGGTCAACAGCAGCAAAAGTGAAATGCTTCCGGTAGGAGGGAGACTCCATCTTTTTCGGGATCGTTGGACCTTCGATCCCTGGGCCCACCGCCTAATCAAGAATGGATTGGGTTGGAGGTGGCACAGAACTCCACCTCTGTGCTCACGATTCTTCCAACACTCTAACCCCGTTCTGGAAGAATACATTTAAGAACTCTTGGAGAAAAGAGTAATCCGAAGGGTAAAGTTTATCAAGTTCCAAGGAAGGCTGTTTTGTGTTCCAAAGAAGGACTCAGAAAAATTCAGAATCATTCTGGACTTGTCGCCACTCAACAATTTCATAGTGAACTGCAAGTTCCAGATGCTAACACTGCAACACATAAGGACCTTACTACCCAAGCGGGCATTTACCGTCTCCATAGACTTGTCAGACGCTTATTGGCACATTCCAATCAGTCGTCAACTCTCTCCCTACCTAGGATTCAAGCTACAACAAAGACTCTACGCCTTCAGAGCCATGCCATTTGGGCTAAACATAGCCCCAAGGATCTTCACGAAGCTGGCGAACGCAGCTCTCAAACAATTACGCCTAAAAGGAATCCAAGTAGTGGCCTACCTGGACGACTGGCTGGTGTGGGCTGCATCCAAGACAGAGTGCATGCAAGCTTCCCAACAGTTGATCGAGTTCCTGGAACATCTAGGCTTCAAGATCAACATAAAAAAGTCTTGGCTTTCTCCATATCAAAAGTTCCAGTGGCTGGGAATCTACTGGGACTTACTGTCACACCATCTTTCCATCCCCGTAAAGAAGAGAAAGGAAATAGCAGGTTCTATCAAGAGACTTCTGGATTCCGAAAGGATATCAAGACGCGAACAGGAGAGAGTGCTGGGCTCTCTCCAGTTTGCCTCAGTAACAGACCCAGTGCTAAGAGCACAGCTAAAGGATGCAACCTGAGTTAGGAGGAAATATGCTTCGAACGCGCGAAGAGATCTGATAAGACCAGTACCGACTCGTCTACGTACTCTTCTCGGGCCATGGTCCAAAGTCAAACAACTGAAGAAATCGGTGCTTCTCCAGCCACCTCCCCCCTCTATGACTATTCATACAGACGCCTCGAAGGAGGGATGGGGAGGCCATTCTCACCGGAAGAAGGCCCAAGGAACCTGGTCCAACCTATTCAAGAAAATTCACATAAACTTTCTGGAAGCCATGGCAGTACTTCTTACATTGAAGAAAGTCTCCCCTCGTCGCTCGTTCCAAGTAAGGTTGGTACTAGACAGCGAGGTGATAGTGAGATGCCTGATTCGACAAGGATCAAGGTCACCTTTAATCAACCAAGTGATGTTGGCCATCTTCCGACTAGCGGAGAAGAAAAGATGGCACTTGTCAGCAGTTCACCTTCAAGGAGTCCGCAATGTGACGGCGGATGGTCTATCCAGGTTCACACCCATAGAGTCAGAATGGTCCCTAGACGCAGGATCATTCTCCTTCCTCTTGAGTCAAGTCCCAGAAATGCAGATAGACCTCTTTGCGACGAAAGACAACAAGAAGTTACCTCTCTACGTGTCCCTGTATGAGGATCCCCTAGCGGAAGCAGTGGACACTATGTCCCTCGACTGGAACAGATGGTCCAGGATTTACCTGTTCCTCATTAAAACCTTCTATTGAGGGTCCTCGACAAACTGAGATTTTTCAAGGGAAAAGCGGCAATAGTGGCTCACAAGTGCCCGAACAGTGTATGGTTCCCTCTGTCATTAGAACTAGGACTGAAGTTTTTACCACTACCAGATCCAGTTTTGACCCAGCGAGTTCAGAAGTCGACTGTCTGCGCTTGATCACCGAAAACCCAAAATCTGCACCTCATGATTTTCTCTCCCTAGCGGTGAGAAAGCGTTTCGGGATATCAAAAAAATGTATAGACTTTTTAGAGGAATATAAGTCCAAATCCACCAGAAGACAATATGAGTCATCATGGAGGAAGTGGGTGTCCTTTGTCAAGGCGAAGAAGCCACAAAAGATCTCGACGGACTTCTGCTTGACATTTTTCATCCACCTCCATGGTCAAGGCTTAGCAGCCAACATAATATCAACGTGTAAGTCCGCCTTGACAAGACCTATTCTATATGCCTTCCAGATTGACCTCTCTAACGACATTTTTAACAAAATTCCGAAGGCCTGTGCTATGGTCAGACCATCAGCACCTCCGAAACAATTTCATGGTCTCTGTATAAGGTTCTTCATTTCGCTTCGCTGATGAACAATGAGGAGTGTGCTTTAAAGGAATTGAACCAAAAAGTTATATTTCTGTTTGCACTCGCTTCGGGGGCTAGAGTTAGTGAAATAGTAGCCCTCTCGCGAGAGGAAGGTCGTGTTCAGTTCTTAGATGGGGCAGAACTGAACCTTTTTCCGGACCCAACGTTTCTTGCTAAGAACGAGCTACCCACCAACAGGGGGGGGGGGGTCCCTGGAGAATCTGCCCTCTGAAAGAAGATGCATCTCTATGTCCAGTGGAATGCCTAAAGGTCTATCTTCGTAGAACTTCAGACTTTAGGGGAGGTCAGCTGTTTAGGGGAGAAACATCAGGCTCAAATTTATCTCTGAAACAACTAAGGGTGAAAATAACCTATTTTATTTGCAGAGCGGATCCAGACAGTACACCCGCAGGTCACGATCCGAGGAAAGTTGCCTCGTCCATAAATTTCTTTAATAACATGGATTTCGAACATCTTCGCTCATACACTGGCTGGAAGTCTTCCAGAGTATTCTTTAGACACTATGCGAAGCAAGTGGAGCAACTAAAGAAGTCTGTGGTAGCAGTGGGTAGTGTCGTCAAATCTACTGTTTAACTCTACGAGGAACAGTGTAATTAATTGGTACGATTAATTCTAGGGTGTGTGTCTAGTCACGGACTCTTCTACAGACTAAGTGTTATGACACTAAGGAGCCCAGGTTGACTGTTCCATAATCAAAGGCGAACCTAACATAAGTGCAGACACTTGTGCCAAGCGTTTCCAACGTCAGTGTGATTGAATAGTATGAAAGACTTTTATGATTTTAACATCTCAATATTAAAAGTGGCCCTTATGTTCTTTCTTTTCAGATAAACAATTTTTCTGCTTACTATGAGCCTTATGCTTATTTGTTGGTTAACCTCTTCTTATACTTGTATAATTGCTGGTTAACCTATTTTTTATTTTATTGATTGTCAATAAACTAGTTCTTGTGAACCTTGCGTCTCATTCGCCAGTGTCTTTTTACTAGAAAATGGTTTAGCATTACTTAAACTATGCTTAACTTTAACATGAATAATCCTAATAGATACTTCCTTTCTGCAAGCAGACTTTCACTGGTTTATGCTTTCCCCTAGTGGAGAGGACTTCATGCCCTACAGGGAAAGTGGCGGATGTACAAATTTCTTCCTACCCGGATATAAACCTTTGTCCAATCCAGTAATAGAACGGGGAGCTTGTCGGTATTTTATATTGACATAGCGGTTCTTTTACAAACTTTGCTTTACATAATATAGAGTGAGACCACTATACTTGCTTGTCTGTTATTCATACATAGGTATATGTACTCTTCGAGACTTTTCCAGAGTCTAGTATGACTCTTCCCTGTAGGGGGAAGGAAGCACTAACATAGTTTATGTTTCGATGAAAAGATGTATGACGGTAACATCTTAGGTCTCTAGGTCTAGGCTGACCGGGAAATACCTTCTTGAGAGTACGGCATGTTTTGAGAATCCACAGATACTGTATTGCTCTGGTATACCTCCATCAGGACAACATGGACTGAGCCCAAAAAAATGGATTTTGAGCGAAGCGAAAAATCTATTTTTGGGTGAGATAGCCATGTCGTTCTGATGGACCTGCCCTTCCTTTTCTTTAAAATGAGCTATAGGACCCCTCCCTATATACAGTATCTGTAGCTACCTTGTTTATCGCTACAAGGAATACAGATGGCACCGTCGGCGGCGCTATGTACGCACTCGAAGCGAGATAGTAGAGGTGCCTTGCTAGCGGCTCTCCTTTCATTCTCGTTTTTCGTTTTCTTGCCACTTGACCCCTTCGAAGTGTTAATTCTGTTCGGGATACATATTGCTATGTGGCGTGTCAAGAATACGTCCTCTGATATTACGCGATATCCCTGGTTAATTTAATAAGGGATATTTGCTCCAGGAGTTAGAATTCTAGGTACCTTAAGGTAAATTCTCTGGGAATATCACCATAGTTAAATATATTATTATTATTATTATTACTATCCAAGCTACAACCCCTGTTGGAAAAGCAAGATGCTATAAGCCCAGGGGCTCCAACAGGGAAAAATAGCCCAGTGAGGAAAGGAAATAAGGAAATAAATAAATGAAGAGAACAAATTAATAATAAATCATTCTAAAATAAGTAACAACGACAAAACAGATATGTCATATAAAAACTATTAACAACATCAAAAACAAATATGTCATAAATAAACTATAAAAAGACTTATGTCCGCCTGGTCAACAAAAAAGCATTTGCTCTAACTTTGAACATTTGAAGTTCTACTGATTCAACCACCCGATTAGGAAGATCATTCCACAACTTGGTAACAGCTGGAATAAAACTTCTAGAGTACTGCGTAGTACTGAGCCTCGTGATGGAGAAGGCCTGGCTATTAGAATTAACTGCCTGCATAGTATTACGAACAGGATAGAATTGTCCAGGGAGATCTGAATGTAAAGGATGGTCAGAGTTATGAAAAATCTTTTGCAACATGCATAATTGAACGACGGTGCCAGAGATTAATATGTAGATCAGGAATAAGAAATTTAATAGACCGTAAGTTTCTGTAAAACATATTAAGATGAGAATCAGCAGCTGAAGACCAGACAGGAGAACAATACTCAAAACAAGGTAGAATGAAAGAATTAAAACATTTCTTCAGAATAGATTGATCACCGAAAATCTTGAAAGACTTTCTTAATAAGCCTATTTTTTTTTGCAATTGAAGAAGACACAGACCTTATATGTTTCTCAAAAGTAAATTTACTGTCGAGAATCACACCTAAAATTTTGAAAGAGTCATACATATTTAAAGAAACATTATCAATACTGAGATCCAGATGTTGAGGAGCCACCGTCCTTGACCTACTTACAATCATACTTTGAGTTTTGTTAGGATTCAACTTCATACCTCATAATTTGCACCATGCACTAATTCTAGCTAAATCTCTATTAAGGGATTCACCAACCCTAGATCTACATTCAGGGGATGGAATTGATGCAAAGAGAGTAGCATCATCTGCATATGCAACAAGCTTGTTTTCTAGGCCAAACCACATGTCATGTGTATATAGTATGAAAAGTAATGGGCCAAGAACACTACCCTGTCGAACACCGGATATCACATTCCTATAATCACTATGGTGCCCATCAACAACAACTCTTTGAGATCTATTACTTAAAAAATCAATAATAATGCTAAGAAACGACCCACCCACTCCCAACTGTTTCAGTTTGAAAACAAGGGCCTAATGATTAACACGATCAAAGGCAGCACTAAAATCAAAGCCAATCATACGAACTTCCCGACCACAATCAAGGGATTTCTGTACAGCATTGGAGATTGTGAGAAGGGCATCATATGCTCCAAGGCCTATACGAAAACCAAATTGCAAACTAGGGAGTAGATGATTACCTTCAGCAAACCTATTAAGACCTTTTGCCAGAAGACGTTCAAAAACTTTAGATAATATGGGAGTTATGGAAATTGGGCGGTAATCAGTGGGATTTGAGCTACCACAAACACATTTACATAGAGGAGTAACATTACCAATTCTCCAACTAGTGCTAAAAGCTCCTCTTCTTGCTAACTTGCGCAAAATAACAGATAACTTTGGAGCTAAGAAATCTGCTGTCTTTATAAAAAACAAAGGAAAAATACCATTTGGGTCTACACCTCCATAAGCATCAAGGTCCACCAACAGAGCTTTAATCTCACGAGATCGAAAAGCTAAACTAGTTAGTTTAGCCTCAGGAAAACAGGAATGGGGAAGTTCAAGTTTTTCATTACTCTGTTTGCTGTCAAAAACATCAGCCAAAATGGTTGCCTTTTCCTTTGGACAGTGATTGACTGAGCCATCTGGTTTAAGTAAAGGAGGAACTGTGGCATCTACTCCAAAGAGTGCAGATTTAAGGGTAGACCACCATTTATGTTCCTGAGTTGTACCAGAAAGTGTTTCTTTTATGGTTAAATTGTACTCCTTTTCAGTTGGGGCATAAACTCTCTGAGCAAAAGCTCGAAGCTGTGTATAGTTGTTCCAGGTCAAATCTAATCTGTTACCCTTCCAAAGATGATAGGCCTCATGTTTCTCCAAATAAGCACGTCTACAATCATCATTGAACCACGGTTTGTCCTTCACTCGGTACCTTAGCACACGAGAAGGGATACGCCTATCAATTATGTTGACTAGATTCTCATTCAAAGGGACAACAGGATCTACACTATTATATAATTATGACCAATTCAAGCACAAAAGATCATGTAAAATCCCATTCCAGTCTGCTTGGGATTTCATATAAATTTTAAAGGAACCTACCCTATAGGAACTTCCATCAGGACGACATGGCTATCTCACCCAAAAATAGATTTTTCGCTTCGCTCAAAATCCGTTTTTTAGACGCAACTAATCTAAGGAATATAGGGCATTATACCACAAATGTTTCGCACACGATCATTCAGTTTTTTTAATATTTTTTTTCTTTTGTATATCTTTCTCTCTCCACGCATATTTAAAAGAAGCAGTTTAATCTTGGCTTTTCTTGTATTAGCTTGTTTGAATTTGGTGAGGTTTTTGCTTGCAAGTACTTGTATAAAGGCTCGTTATCCATTAAAAAAGTTTAGTTCCATTCCTAAAACCTCTCTGATATAACCTAACACCACATATCTACGCCCACCTCCTCACATTATACTCAGAAGTTTTCTGTCCTCAACTTCACAATTTGCCCACCATTCCCACTAAACAAAGTATTGATCACCATATCAAGACAACAGGGCTATCAGTGTTCGCAAGAGTCAAGTGTCATCTGCCGAATTGTTTTGGAGTCACTAAAAAATGTTTGCCGAATTGAAAGAAATGTACCTTTCCCACAAGGCTGTAAGCTCATGCCTATTGTCCTTAAATATAGTCCTGCAGTAAGAAAATTCCCTACACCAATGTGGGGATTACTGGCACAAGAACAAGCAGACAGAATGGATTAACTACCTCCCAACAAAACCTTGCCACAATTACCTCCTGCTCACAACAAAGCAAAGGCTTTATCCATGCTTGACTTACTGAAGGGGTGTTATCAGATGTCCATGAACTCATAATTGACATTCCAAAGACCACCATCAACACCGACTTCATTACATACAGCTACAATCATCCTGTTTCCGCCTTAATAATGAAGTGGCTACTTTTCAACGCTTCATGAATGGCTTTTTCGTCAACCTCCACTTCAGAGTATGTTACAAGGGCGACATACTTTTGTCTTCTTCCTTCAAAGAGGAACACCTCCTTCACCTGTGTGTCATGCTCGACTGCCTAAAATAGAACGGCTTAGCAGTGGCGTACGACAACTGTACCTTTGGTGGCAATGAAAAATCCTTCTTAGGGTACCGCATCGCCCCTGAAGGAGTTCATCCTTTCCCTGAAAAAGTACCAGCTGTTCAGAACATCCACACACCCTCGACCATCAAAGCAATGCAAGAATTTTTTTTTATGATCAACTATTATTACTGGTTCCTTGCAGCCATCGTCGCTACTCTCGAGCCATCTATGTCTCTCTCAAACACAACTCATAACAGCTTTCTCCACTGCAAAAAATGCCCTATCAAACATGGCTTCACTAAGTTTTTTTGTGTTATCTGATCTTTCCCTTTTCTCCATTGATAGCAGCAACAATATAATTGTTGCAGTACTCAAGCAGGGGTCATAGGGTAACGTCACCCTTTGGCGTTTTTTGGTAGGAATCTGTCTAGTGTGGAATTTGGGTACTCCACATGTGACCAAGAAATGAGGGAATTGCATAGGTTCCTCCACTTCAAAGAATGTTGGCCATTTGTCATTCGCACGGACAACATAGCTTTGGTGCACTTCTTCACTCGAAGGTCTGAGGATTGGTCCGCTCGTCAAAGTCTGAATCTCTCCAGCACGCATGAATGCAATTGCACCCTTCAGCACGTCCCTGTGAAATTGAATCTTATTTCCAATAATATTTCAAGAAATAATAAGCAACTATTCATCTGGGATTACTATGCATTGGGAAAATCCATACGAAAAGATCCAATGTATCAAATATGTAGGACAACTACATTTTTTTATAAGAATCTTTTTTCAAAGGTTTTATTAAAGAAGACAAATGAAGTGACACCACATAAAGAATGAATACATTGCAATAATGTTAACCTTTTTTAGAAATACGACCTAGTTTTACTAAAACTAACAGTCGTCTATGTCACATTTTGAGAGTAAGGGAAGTGGGGGACGGGGGTTGGTAGAAGGTTTTTACTTGTATCTTTAACCCTGTTGGGCCACTACAGTAACTCAAAGATGAATGTGTTCTCATTGGCTATAGTTTCCTAATCATATTAGAAAATACAAAAATAATAAGAGAACCACATGCATTCTGAATTGGTGCTGAAGTTGAAGTGAGAGTTGCTCTACCTGGCTAGTAAGTGGAGCCTACCCTCCACATGCCAACTTCGTTAAAAGTTTAAATGGACATTCAGGTTTGCTGAAGTAATAATTCTATTAAATGACGATGGTTTGTATTTTGGTAGGAGCAACTTCTTGATAATAAACCATATATAAATTCTACACAAAGAAATAAAAGCCAAACACTATTGACAATAGATAACAATTTATACAAAAAGAAATACCATCTTAGCGTTTACATATGACCATTTCTGAATTGACTGAACTCGTGACTGAACAAGTGACAACAAACTTGAGATAATGTTCAGTGCTCCAACAAGCACCAACTCTTCAAACAAATCTACCACAATGCAGTTCAATCAGAAATCAAGCCATAGTTTTTAATCTATTTTAAATATCACTTCATGTACACGTGAATACCTATTTATTAAGAGAAAGAGGACATGATATTGAAACAAGTAGCAGATATGTTAATAGTAGCAGGAGTGTAAAACACCTTTAGGAAGGGCCAGAAAATCAAAGATTTCGATTCTCTGGTAATATTGTTATAAACAAGGGTGATCAGTGATAACAAGCATATAGTATTATCTCTGTTTCAAAATGGTAGTGTTTTGCTGTAGACTTACCATCTTTCAGGTTTAGGAAAGCGATGTTGACAAAGAGTATAGAGAACAAATGTAAAATTTACTACCGAATTTAGTGTTATAAAGCAATCTCCTGTTATTACTTTTATAAATGCTGAAAATAAGATATAAATAAGAGTTCGATAGTGAGTTCTAAAGCTTACTGAATAGAACATTATTAATTAGAATGCCCAACTTTGCAGATATTACGACTGATGTAATTTGTGTAGCCAAATAGGTGTGATGTGACTAAATAATTCAAACAAATAATGGTGTAGTATAACGGGAAAGCTGATTACTTTGAGATGAGTGAATCACTGGTCAATTATTTCAGAAAGTCTTTGTGATAAAACTGAGAGACATTTCATGGCAGCAGGAACATGTCTTTCAACTATGATGGAAACTTCTTACTCAGCTGGTGAAGCCATCGTTGAAACACTCCCATATGCTTAATATTATAAAGAAAATATCATCTGTAGTCCAGTGATATATCCCAACATCCTCTTACCAACAAGGGAGTTTTACACAAATTATGCAAGCCAGGTGATGACCCCTTGAAACCTTTCTTCACAAACAAGATCCTCAAGCACCCTGCCTCGCTTATGGTTTGGGAAGTGTTTACTTTTTATGGTGTTGGGAAGCTAATTGTACTTCCTGCTAATGAGAGAGTGAACCAGTACAACCATCTGGAGTTATTGGCAGACAACCTCCCTGACTCTTTCGAGCAGAACAAGGCAGAAGTTTTCATGCAGGATGGGGCTCCTGCTCACACGGCCAAACTTGTAACAGACTGGCTAAAGGGCTGGGAGGTCAACTATTTCAATGACTGGCCAGGCAATAGGCCTGATATTAACCCCATAGAAAACTTTTGTGGGTTAATAAAAAAGTAGTTGCGTGATATGGACACCTCCTTAGTGCCACGTTTGGAATCTATTGTTTGCCAGCTTTTGGCCTCCAATCCTA
>NW_027168815.1:437427-449927 GCF_036898095.1 Palaemon carinicauda | reverse complement strand
GAAGAGACAAACTGAAGCTGCCAGCTCTCTCTGCTTGTGACGAAAAGAAGCCCACACTGCCTGCAGCCTGCCTTAGTTCAATACTAACATCGAGTTTTTTTAGAAGACTTATAATGTCCAATCTTGATTCCACCCTTTCTGTGACGTCTTTGACTCCAGTCATTGTGCCAATTTCATCTGAACTTCAGCAGCCCTTCGGCGATGTTCTTAAGGTTGAAGTCTCCATACAAGAACCGTCTCAGCAGCTGCAGAAAACCATTCTCCAAGTATTTTTACAATTCTGACTGTTCCCCTTTTCTATTGATGTTTTGATAGATTTCATTTGTCATTTGAAGTAAACGAATTAGTAACATTGATTTACTTTAAATAAGTTTGCAAATAAACCTTGAATTTTTTCGTGGAATTCTTTTTATATTCATTTTACATATTTCAATGGTTGTTGTTGGAAACATTTATTTTAATTATTTTAAGAGCCTGTGTCGATGGCAAAATCGTAATATTTAGTGACCTAGAAGGATTTTCGACAACGTAAGTAATTGAAACAGGGAGAATATAGAAAGAGACAGAATGAGTGAGAACACAAAAGATTTGATAGCTTCAGGTAAACTTCTTGGTCAAGATGGTGATGATCTCCGTTAGCATATTTTTATGAGAGAACAGGAAATGTATGAGAGACATGAAAGAGCAGCTGAGAGAGAAAACAATGAAAGACAGCGAGAGAAAAAAAATGAGAAACAGCATAAACATGAGTTAGAAATCGCTCATTTAAAGCAAAATCTCCATAATAGTCCACCAAGTAGCAGACCAATGAGTAAAGCATCAGGTAGCAGACGAGGAAGTAATTCTTCATTGAACGATGATCCTGATAATTTAGGTATGGGTGCAGTGTTGACATTAATTCCAAAATTTGATGACGAAGATGTAACAAAATATTTCATGTCCTTTGAAAAGTTAATGAACATAGTAGGTTGTCCCTCCCCAAAAGTGGACTTTTTATTTACTGTCAGTTTTAGGTGGTAGTGCACTTTCTGCGGATAGTTGTATGTCTAAGGTTGGAAGTGAGGACTTTGATACAAATAAAGAAACTGTTTTTAGTGCATACAGGTTAGTACCAGAGGCGTACCGTAAGACATTTATAAGTTTGAAAAGGGATGAGTGTAACACTTATGTGGAATACGGATAGAAGTTAGAGAGATAATTTTATGAATTTCTAACTTCTGCTGAAGTAGATACTTTTGATAATCTCAAGAACTTATTTTTGTTGGAAAACTTCAGAGATAACATAACTCCAGACATTAAGCTATATATAGAAGATACACCGTGAAAAGTCTTTTACAGATGCAACAAGGTTGGTAGATGAGTACAGTCTTACTCAAAGTATAAGTGATATTAAGAAGAAAAATAATCCTTTTTCTAGTAAGATGCAACAGAGTAACAGAAGTTTTAGCAAGAGTAATACAGATAAATATGATTATCATTAAGTTTTGTAAGAGTAAATGGCAAGGTAGTAGTTCAGAGATAATTTGTTGTCGATGTAATAAGAATGGGCATATAGCAAGGAATTGTATAGTAAAGGAGAACAATGTCAAGAAACCATTGTCCCTTGGTAATAATCTTTCGTCAAGCAGAATGACATTATGAAAGAAACTAGGAAATTTTACAGATATTTTTTTTGTCTAAAGGTGTAGTTTCTTCGCTTGAAGGAGGTGATTCGAGATAAGCTGTCTAGCTTTGGGACGCCGGAGTAGTCGGTTCCCTTTATATTAAAGAGAGTGTGCCGACAAGGGCAAAAACAAGTGTGAAAGAGAAAGTTATGTTAGTTGGGTTTCTGAATACTTGTGTTGTTTGTCCTTTGTTGAAGATGAAGTTGAAAAGTCAGGGAGAGTCATTAGATGTGAACCCATTAGTTCTAGACTTTTCGCCCATTGACGGCATTGACACTAATGATTCAACTACATCCAAATGGTTGAATCCTATTTTGAGTGAGGTTCAAGTGTCTGAAAAAGTAGAAACTAGGTTAAGTTAAATACAGATATATACTATGGTCATAGTTTGTTAGAGTATTCGAACATGTATGATGGCGGGGGTAAGGTTGATCTTAGCAAGTGTGGGACTGAGATAACCGATTCCATCGGTGTTGAGAGTGTTTGACAAGTTGATGAGGTAGCTGTCGAAAGAAGTGACGTAGACGTAGTCGATGTAGAGGATTCAAGTAATAGTTCCTGCAATGGTTTAGGCACTAACATTCAGAATTTAGAGAATTACAATAAAAATTTATGGAAAGCTTGGAAAGTAGCAATAGAAAAAGAGAGCAACAGCAAAGGGGAAACTAAAAGGAGATACGATCTTAAGGCATAGGAGAGATATTTCCTTACAGGAGATTAACTTAGAAAGAAGGTTTCTTATTATCTTATAAACTTGAAGTTCCTTTTCGTATTTAAAAAAAAAATGGTTGCAATTTGAATTACTTAACTGATAGGGGTGGACGTAGAGGTATGTGGCTGCACATCAACTTGCTAAAGAAATACAACGAACGCCCACTACCAGTAATAATTGTGTCGCAACGAGAAATTAGTTTTGAAGAGAACTCTGATGTGCTGAAGATTTTCAAGTCATTCAACTCTAGCTTAGAAGAAAAAAGCAGTGAATTATATAATGTTTTTCTAATTTATCCAGAAATTGTTAGGGATAAATTAAGTTTAACAAATGTTTCTGAACATGATATTGAGTTACAGAGCATTAAACTCATTTGACAAAGTCTGTATCGTTTGATTGCAGAGAAGATAATTACGAATTTCAACTAAAGCCCTGACAGACATGGAAAAAGCAAACCTTGTATTAAATGTAAAGAAATTTGAATTTGGGAAAACCTTTATCACTTATTAAGGGCATAAAGTGGGTCTCCGTAACATTTGCCCTAAAAGTGGGAACAGAGGAGCTATCATCAATTTCCCAATCACAGCTACTAAAAAGCAGGCCAGGAGATTTTTCAGGATGGTTTCATATATCCATAGATTTGTACCCAGTTTTTTTTCCAGAAATAAGCTCTCCCATAACTAATCTTATTGAGGGACGAAATTCTGTATGTGATGATGATTGTGTAGAAGCTTTTAATAGATTAAAGGCTTTAATGCTTCACAAGCCATTATTAATGTTACCTCATTTTAGCAAGGGATTTAATCTAACGATCGATGCTAGTAACATTGGTATAGGAGGAGTCTTGTTGCATGAAGTGAATAGGACGAAGCACCCAGTTACATATTATCCAAGAAACTGAATAAAGCTCCTTATATCATTCAACTATTGAGAAGAAACTGTTTAGTTTAGTTTCAGCCTTGTAGCACTTTGAAGTAGATGTTCGTAGTAGTCCTGCTTTAACTGTGTATACAGATCGCAATACGATATTTTTTTGGAATTTTTTAGGAATGAGAATAATTGTCTCATGCGTTGGAGTTTAGAGCTAAAAGATTATAATCTGCAGATAAATCTGCAGGAAAGAATAATGTTATAGCTGATGGTCTTTCCATAGATTTTTCAGGATAAGAAAAGTTTTAAATTTTTTCATAAACAAATAATCTTTTTTTGGTTTTACTGGAGTTTTCTGTTGAGTGAATGAAATACGAACGATGAATGTTTGGCTGATGTAAAATTGAAGCTTCATGCAGATGTTTTTCAGTTCAAGGATGAATGCGTTTTTCATAGCAGACATTTTAAAAAATGTGAATTAAGTAGGTTTCTCTTTTTTTTTCTTTTCGGGGAAAGTGCCATGGGTAGACACAATACTTTTAAAAGGATATGCTATAAAAATATAGGGAAAACCATCTTAACCATAACGGAAGCATTGCAGCAAAGAGTTATCAACAACGATACATATATTTTTTCAGGACGTAATCAGGGAAAGTTTTACATATTCTTCAGTTCATAGATAATTTGATTTTGATGTATTCAGAAAGGGTATCTGGCAAGAAAATTGTATAGAGGAGGAAAAAAGTTTCAAGAAACAAGCGTCTACTTAAAAATCTTTCATCAAGCAGGAATGATGTTATGAAAGAAACTAGGACCTTTAACGAATATTTTTTTAATGTAAAGTTTTAGTTTCTCATGTTAAAGAGGTGAACAGAGAGAAGTTTCTTGCTTAGGGACTCCAAAGCATCCGTATCCCTGATTAGAAAAGTGGGTGTGTCAACACGAACCATAATCAGTATGAAAGAGAAAGTTATGCTACGTTTGTTTTTGAATAAATGTGTTGTTTGTTTTTTATTTGAGAATGAACTTAAAAAGTCAAGGAGTATTGTCGGTAATGATATACCTACATTAAAATGTGTGAATCCTATTGTTATTAAGGTTTCAGTTCTTAAATTGGTAGTAACAAGGTCAGATTTAGATACTGATATACACTACAATCATAGTTTGTTCCTTGATTTTAACATGTGTGATGGAGGCAGTAAGGTTTATTTTAGTAAGCTTGTGATGAAAAGACTGACTATCTGTTTTAAAAGTGTTAGCCCAGCTGAAAATGTAGCTGTCAAGAAAAGTGATGTAGATATAGTCGTTGTAGTAGATTCCAGTATCAGTTACTGAGCTCGTTTAGGCTCTAACATTCTGAATATGGATGATCGAGTCCAGTTATACTGAGAAGACACCGACTGATATTCCGTCTTTTTGTTTGCCCAGAGTCATTTAACAAAAAGGAGATTATAGAACATTTAGTAATTCCTAAGAATTTCGAATATTTAATGCTGAAATCAATATATGTTCATAAAGGACATTTAGGGGTAAATGAAACTCCCGAATGATAAATTGATTGTAAAGCTAATCAAGTAATTCCCGGGGCTTCGTTAAATTACATTCCCTCAGAGGGAGAGCCTTTAGAGAATATTGTAACAGATATAGGAGGACCTTTGCTTAGAAGTAAGGTAGGGTAAGTTACTGTTATAACCATTGAAGAAGCTTTCTGAGGAAAGAACTTCTAGCAATTTGAGCTCTCTGGAAGCGTTGTAAATTGGTAGTGTTGTTTTTAAACGTTGTAGAAGATCTGTAATATGTGAAATAATTGTGGTATAAATAGTGGTTTTAGACTTTTGGAGGGGATTTGGACGTTCTAGAGGCTGCCTGGGCATAGATCTCTCAGTGATTTTAGTCTTTTCGAATCGTATGATGTAAATGGATTGCATTGAGTGCATGTGGTGGTGTAACAATATTAGCCTTTGGGAATCGTTGTACACTTCATGGAGTCTCTGCAGTGAGTGTATGTGGTGTTATAGCCAGTTATTTTAGCCTCCTAGAAATATTGTATTAACAATCAATCTCTTTTAAAATCTATCAAATATCTACTAACAATCACTGATAGACTAACCCATTACTTAAAAACAATCTCAGTAAGATGCCGCAATGCGAGAACCTTATGAAAACCATTGCCGAGTTTTTTTTTTTTTTTTAAGTTTGTTCAGCCTTGCTTTCACACTGAAGGCGCCCGAGGGCATGTCCGTTGCTAGAGCCATTTCCTTGAACCATGTAAACGTTGGAATTTACTTCAAGGCTTACACAAAAGCAATAAGGAGTATATGTTAGCCTCCAATAGAATCTTCGATTTGGATGAGAGTAGCTTGTCTACTGTGATGAATTCGGTGAAGGTCTTATGTGAAAAGGGTCATCATTTTGCCTCTCAGATATCCCGTGGAAGAGATTCCACAATGACTTGTGTAGGTATTATGAATGCTTCAGGCCATTACATCCATCCAGTGTTTATAATTCTACAACAGAAAAGGAATGATTCCGTCATGCGGTGAACTATTGATAAGTAAAAAGAAATCCTTCATCAAAATAGATGAAGGAATTTTGAATTTTTCCTTGAGACACTTCACTATGTCAAGGGAAGGACCTCTTGCTCTATGGACAATAAGATCCTTTTGATAACTGACAATTTGGAAGGTCGCGTGAATATTCAGGATATTGAGTATGCATTGCAGAAGGGAATCGACATTGAGGCATTGCCTCTTCACAAAATGGCCCTGATTTCGGAGCTAATTCACATTTCTTGCAGGGAATTTGAACCTGGCAGCCATACTGATGACGGGCCCTCGACTTTGGGATTGACAAGGCAACTCTCCACCTCTGGTTCTAACTGAAGTAGGCCTACTACCTCTTCGACAGGAATAGACCAACATATTACTCACGAGTCTGTAAGACCCTTCACTAATGCTACTGGTCGTCCTTTAGGAAAGGACCAAAAAAAGTCAAGGCATCTATCTAGACGGAAAAAAGAGGTAGCTATTTAATATTATCAGGCCAAAGACGTAAAGAAGAGGATGGCTGAATAGAAGCAGCAACATGTCAAGAAAAGGAAACAGGCTATTACCCTAAGAATATGAGGATGATCCTGTTCCCCCTGATGAGTCCTCGCATTTCTCAGAGAATATAGGTGACATTGTGGATGACTCCTAACCTTTCCAAAAAATCAAAAGGAACCATACATGATGGACTTAAAATAGTTTTATCCTAGCCTACATAGGAGAGCCTAATTTTTTTATGTATTAATCTTTTGATTATTGTTTTACCCCACTTGAATAGGTTTTTTTTTTTATTTCTAGGTGAATCGTTTCAGGACGGTACCCAGTTTGATGAGTGAAGGGCAGCACAAGGTGGTAGTCCTGTATAATAAAAATACGGCCTCATTTCTGTATGAGAAAGGACTATCTCTAGAGCAGAAAAGGGACTTCCCATATCTTATTAATTCTTTGAAGCTTATTATTCCCACAGGTTTTTAATTCTTTGATATTTACTTGATTTTGTTAGATTTATTTTTTGCAACTTCTGAAGCCAACTCTTTGAAGTCCCAAAGACATGGCAAATGGTTGTGTCTGTTCATTTGACATTATGAATCATATTATTAAGAAAGCTTTTCCTAAACTAGCCAGTTTCTGTTTCAGGCTGACTCTTTTCTTGTAAACTAAGTGACACAACAATATTCACTGGCTCTTCATCACAGTAGACAAGTTATTTTCATCTAGTAAGGGCTGAACGTGAACTTTTCCATTGCTTCTTTGTAAATCATGAAGAATGTCATCCTTTGATGGCTGCCAGAATCCTGGAGAATGCCATCTTGTCTGGGCTGCCAAAATCATGAAGAATGTCATCCTGTCAGGGCAATCAGAATTCTGAAGAATGTCATCCTGCTAGGGCTGCCAGAATTCTGAAGAATGTCATCCAATTAGCGGTGCCAGAATCCTGAAGAATATAATCTGGTTAGGTGGGCCGGAATCCTAAGGAACAATACCCTGTCAGGGCTACCAGAATCCTGAAGAATGTCATCCAGTTAGGGCTATCAGAATCCTGAAGAATGTCATCCAGTAAGGGGTGCCAGAATCCTGAAGAATTTAATCCTGTTAGGTGTGCCGGAATCCTAAGGATCGTTTTATTTGCAATGGAATGTTATGCCAGCCCCATTTCATGTGTCACCTTTAGTGTGCGCACTATTTGTGGGACTAAACATCGACTCTGGCCCCTGAGACGGTTCCTATGAATATTGTGCCATTCCTTAGCTTTAATCTGTCTCATCATTTTACCAGTGGTGGGGGAGATGACCTACTTCACAATGTCAACCAGTTATCAACCCCTGAGACTTTGAAGACTTACAGAGTTCTCACCTTCCCTGCACATCAGTCAGCAAACACAGAGGATTTTTAAGAGGATGAATGCCTAAGGTATACACAATCTTAAAACTCGTGGCTAGCTCGACCCTAAGGGGAAAATACGCAGTCGTTTAGGGTAGAGGAATGGAGGAGGCTGGAAAAACAGGGAAATATACGAATACAAAAAGATTTAAACAAAAAATAGAAGGACACCTTATTTGCGGGACAAGAATGAAGTAAATGCCTTATTTGTGAAGTAAAAATAGAACAAGATAAATTTAAAAATAAATATGATGCTACTTTCCTTTATGGTGTAAGAATAGGCGAACCAAAAAGTAGGAAGTTAAATTAAATAAATTTAATCAAAAAAATAAAATACCACCTTCCTTTATTGTGCAGGTTGAAAACGTTGGTCTCTTATCGGTGTGGAAGAGAGCTACAGACAAAAAAGCAATGGCATTACATTGTGAACGTTCATGAAACACATGCGGTATACCACCTTCCTTCTGACTCTCCCATTCACCAGTCAGTTTTAAAGTTAGTTTTCTGGACAAGAAAGGATTCACCATGTATTCGCCACAATTTTTACTCTGCACATTTTCCTCTCTTGCCTGTCACTATGATGAGTAATGTGAAGAGCTTCTAAAACCTGTATTTACTGAGGAATTGTTTGGTGTGTGCAATGGTACAAGAAAGACCTATAATCTAACTATGATATTTATTGACAATTAGACAAAAGAATTACCTATGAAAATTTTAATTTTTTACTTTGCCAATGGAAAAGCATGGTGATACAGTTTGTAGTGATCTGTACAACCTCTGCATGTAGAAACGGTAATCAGGAATATGTAAAGGCCTATTGAAACTCAATTTCTTTTTCTGCTATTAGCATATATTGATTAATAATGATTTAAAGTTATCATTAAATTCCATATAAAAGGTGAACGAGAAGTAATAATATTAGTTCATTCCGACAACTGAATGATTTGGACATAGGAAAAATAATTAAGCTTCAAATATACAAATCAATTATGTAAGTTCTTCAGGATCAAGGCTTTGTGTTGTTGCAACATATGCTGTTGAGACCTAACAAATAGGAAAGGTGAGTTCATAAAACGAGCTTATATGCTCATAGTTGCGAGCAAGAATGACACAAAATTCAACCAGTACAAGACTTACAATAGCAAGCCTAAACATGAGAGAGTGAGATATAAAAAAGCAGCAATACCGTTACAGTACACAAGCGTGTATGAAAACTGTTTGGTATATACATGGCTTCCCACCTTAAAAATACATATATGTTAAATAGGGTGCCCTGCTCTTGTGAGGATCTCTGTAAAGGGGTCATCTTACAGGAGATAATCAGGTTTTAGATAATCAATGCAGAAAAAGTCTTCTTTCCCATCAATTAACGTAAAGAATCCCTTAATTGGGCCGTGGATCATTAGGAAATGGCACGTGTTAGGGTTCTTTATTGGGGTCTTGCCAGTGTCGTTGCTCAGGAACACATGCGTTGCAAGATTAAAATTCTGTTGGCATGTATTACTTTGCCGTTGGCTTTTGAGTCTTGCGGCATGAATTAAGTTTTCTCACACCATGGCGTAGGCACTGGAGATAGTTGGAGGACTATGATGGCGGAAAATATTTGCCAGAAGCGACCAATGAGTCGCCATAAACCATTACAGCTGCCTAGACATTCAGGTTGTCTTTAGAAGGCGTCCTTAGTCACAAGAGGATCCAGGAAGGCTGAGTGAACCAGGTGTACTCATTGCATCGGGGCATCAAAGCTGCTTTTAGTGTGAGATGAAGGCGTTCAACTCGTACAGGGGAGTGTGGTAGCTATTTTTCTCTTAGGAATGATTGAATAGCGATTGAAACCTAGTTAGGGAGCTTATGTCCTCAAAATCAACTTGCTGTGGTTTGATTTCTCTGCGGATCACAACATTGTTATGATTTGTCGCATAGAAGAGGAATTAGAAAAAAAAATACAAGTGCAGTGTTGAGCTCTAATGTGCTTGAACATGAGGGTCTCCCTTGTACAGGCTTTGCATGCTGATACCCTGGCCCAAGAGTAGCGGAAGCTATATCTCTCTAGTGTATATGGTTTATTAGATTCTCATATATTGCCTTTCACAAGAATGTCTTTAGAGACACCACAGCACAGCTCCTCCAAAAAGTTGGTTTTCTCTTCATCAAAAACTTCATTGTAAGAGACAAAATTACCAGATATCTTAATTAGTCAGCAGTATCAAGGCTATGCTACTCACAAAAAACTACTCGCTTTCAACGAAAAACATCTGTCACATATAAGAAGATTGAAAGGTTTTTTTTAATTTTTTACCTAATAATAGAATAAAAACTGACTATGAATCCCATTTATACCGCATTACAATGACCTTGCTAAGCATGCATAAACCTATAATGCTTCTAGTGGTGTATTTTAGATATTCTTATTATTCATAAACAGGAAAAAAACAGTTGAAAAATATTCACTTCTCAAAGTTATATACGGACATAATATTTGCAACTTTTGAGTTCGTACCTTAAGCGCCGCTAAATGAAGATACGCAAAAATAAAAAAAAATCAGACAAACTTAAAATTTTGGGGATTCCTCAAGAGTGAACACACAGGCCTACAGTGCTGAGGATTATGAAGAGTTAAATAGACAATGAATGAATAACTATTGAATTAAGAGGTCAAGATAGACACGACTGACAAAATGTAAGAAATACCATTAGAATGTACGAGCTTGTTCGATACATAAGCGGTGCATGGCTCCTCCCTAAAGAAGACATACATGTGAAATAGGACGCCCTGCCTTTAAGAAGCGAAAGGTAGACGTATCATCTGACAGGATATATGATAGTATTAGGTTATCAATGGAGACCCAGTTTTTTATGCCATGCATGTTGACGAGGAATACTTTCAGCGTACAGCAGATCAGGAAGAAAGAGCTGTTAAGGGGGCATTTACGTTGGCCTGCAAAAATCATTGTGCAGAAAACATATGTTCATGAGTGTTGATCAGTTGGTGTGTTGTTTAACTAGGACTTTTAAGTCTAGCAGCATGGAGTGAATTTTCCCAAATACTGACGTAGTTGCTGCAGATTGTCGAAAGATGTTTCATACGAAAGAATTTCGGATAGGACCACCAGAAGGTTGCCATACACCATTTCAGCAATCGAGGCATCTACGGCATCTTTAGGAGGGGTTCTGAGAGCCTGGAGGATCCAGGGAAAGTAGGTACCAATTTAGAGTGCTTGCAGCGGAACATCAACACTGCTTTGATGGTACGATGATAACGTTCAACCATACTGTATAATGCAGGGTTGTATGCAGTGCTCTAAGGAAGAGTGATACCCAGGAGATTTGATAATGATATCCACTATCGAGAGGTAAAAATGGTGTATCTGTCATAAGTAATAAACTAACGAATACCATATCTTTCTATCCATCTTGAGAATAAGGCAGATATACACAAGGCAGATGTAGCATTATCCGTGTTAATGGCTTCATGACAACGAAGCTTGTGATCCTTACTAATAAAAAAGGAGGTTCTTTCCAAGAAATGGGGGAAGTTAGGGACCGATGAATGAACCGCCTGCAATTTGCAGTCGAAGGGAGAGTAGCTGAATTCCATCTTGGACAGTTTCTATTTAAGAAGGACAATCAGCGGGTAGAGCCCTTGAACACCTGCTCGAGGACTGCCCCAATAGTGACGTCTCTGGCATCGGTGAAGAGAAGGAGAGGTGCATGTGGCACAGTAAAAGTGAGAGCAGCAGTGATTGATAAGGTATTCATTGCGTTGTAGAAGGCCACTTTTGGAAAATGACCACACTTTAGGTCCCTTGGCTTGCTTTTGAAGGAGCAGTAGAAGAGACAAGAGGTGGTGATGGCTAGCAGGAAACGGAGATAATAGTTGATCTTGCCTGAGAATTCTTGTAGTGCTTTGCTGGCTGAGTTCGATGGGAAGTTCTGAATGGCTTATACTTCTCATGGGGGATGTGGATTCCTTCAGGAGGGATGTAGTACCCTAAGAATGATACTTTGCTGGCACCAAAGATACACTTGTACATTAAGCATGGCGCGTAGAAGAAAGAGGTGTACCTCTTTGGAGAAAGAGAACAAAAGCATGTCCTCCACGTAACATTTACAGAAGGTGAGTTCCCCTAGGATGCTGTCCATGAGGCGTTGAAAAGGGGTCTCAGCATAACAAAAGCAGAAAACGGAGTAATTGAAATTCTATGTACTGAACATGGTGGTTATGGTAGTCTTGAGGATGTCCTCTAGGTTTATGGGGATATGATAAGACCCCTTAATGTATAGAACGTGGAGAAAATCTTTGATTTGTGCAAGTAGGTGGTCACGTCGGCGATGTATGCGAGATTGTAGTAAACTGGTTCTGTCTGTAGTTCAGGGGCTTGTATTCCCAACACGGACGTAGAGTGCCAACTCTCTTCAGGACTATGTGAAAGTTAGACAGCAATAGACTGAAGGCCTTTTGGCAAAGCTCATTTCTCCTCTTTCGACGAACATTTGTTCAGCGGTTGCCAAACGATACAGTGACACACATAAGAATCTGATGAAAACTGTGGCACCCGTTGTTTCTATATTGTGATTAATACTGTATTATGCTGAAACCATGGTTGTTTGACGAAATTTTTGGAGGAAAACATCCGAGTACAATGTGAGAAGTTGGGCTTATGTATCCATGGGTGTGCTTGATGTGGAAAGCTAGGACAGAGGGGCTCTGTTGGAAAGGTGCTGAGGAGGATGAATCCTCATTGACTAACAGTTGGAGAGCTACCTCAACCAGGTGATGGAAATGGGAGAGGAAGTACGCACCGAGGATTGGCAATTTGACGTCAG
>NW_027168815.1:425032-436927 GCF_036898095.1 Palaemon carinicauda | reverse complement strand
GTAGCCACGTACCTCTACGTCTACCCATATCAGTTAAGTAATTCAAATTGCCATTTTTTTTTAAAAGTATCAAAAGGAACTTCAAGCTTATAAGATAATAAGGGACCTTCTTTCTAAATTAATCTCCTATAAGGAAATTTCTCTTTGCCTTAATATCGTACCTCCTATTAGTTTCCCCTTTGCTGTTGCTCTCTTTTTCTATTGCTAATTTCCCAGCTTTCCTAAAAAATTTTCTTGTGATTTTCTAAATTATGAATATTAGTGACTAAACCATTTTAGGAACTATTACTTGAATCCACTATGTCGACTACGTCTACGTCACTACTTTCGACAGCTACATCATCAACTTTTCAAACACGGTCAACACCGATGGATTCGGTTATCTCAGCCCCACACTTGCTAAGATTAACCTCACCACCTCCATCTCACATGTTCGAATACTCTAACAAACTATGACCATAGTCTATATCTGTATCTAAACCTAACCTAGCTTTTACCGTTTCAGACACTCAAACCTTACTCAAAAAAGGATTCAACATTTTGGATGTAGGTAAATCATTACCGAAAATAATGTCAACACAGTCAATGGGCAAATAGTCTAAAACTAATGGTATTATATCTCATGACTCTCCCTGACTTTTCAAGTTCATCTCCAACAAAGGACAAATAACGCTGGTATTTAAAAATCCATCTAACATAACTTTCTCTTTCACACTGATTTTTGCCCTTGTTGGCACACTCTCTTTCCTAAAAAAGGAAACGGCAACTCTGGTGTCCCTAAGCTAGACAGTTTCTCTTGAATTCCCACATTCAAGCGAAGAAACTACATTCGTAAAATTTCGTAGTTTTTTTCATAATATAATTTCTGCTTAACGAAAGATTATTGACTAGAGATACTGGTTCCTTGACATGGTTTTCCTATACTATACAATTCCTTGCTATGTGCCCTTTCTTATTATATTGATAAAACAAAATTATTTTTTAACTACTAACCTTCCCATTTACTCTTAAAAAACTTGGGAGCAAGACCTGGTTTTCCACATGTAAAACAATAATAGTTTTTATAATTTATATATGACATATTAGTGAGGCAGTTTAGCTCGAAATTTCAAAAGGAATGGGCATTTTTTGATACAAGCATCAAATTTGTGTGAACATCAACACAAAACAACGCAAACTTCTCAAAAATAGCGTTACCTGTAAAACCCTAAATAAATATCGACTTACTTAAACTACTAATTTTCAGTTTTATAATTTTGATACATGTCTTAGGTCATGTCTTAAATATCTTAGTTAAAATTCTGACATACTATGGTGTAATATATAAGGTTGGGTGTGTACTGACATTCTACAATGGTCTTGTATTTGAGGCTAGGTATACATCGGTACTGAAGATATGTGTACATAAACCATCTCATGTTAACCAGTTTAGCACTGCCACAAGTAAATGAATGTTGTGGACTCATCTTCATATGCAGACCCTTCATACACACAGAGGGCTGTGCACTTAAGGGCAGCCTTCTTGCACTTGCAGTGTCTCACACACCCTTTCTGGCACTTGCAAGAACCCAGCTCAATGCAGGTGTGAGCTGCCTCAGGTAGCCTGGTTCAGTATGGTGTGTATTGTCCTCCAGTCATTGACCAACCCCAGTTTGTTGGTGGTGGGAGTTCTGGTGCTGGCAGCAGTATCTGACCCCACACATGTCCACCTTGATATACTGCCCTCTTGACATGTTCCTCTAAAGCTGCCTTTGTTGGAGGGATCAGCTGCACATTGTTCTTCCTTGCGAAGAGTTTCCTCCTGGACTGGTCAATGTCCGTGCATTTGCTAGTTCGATCATACAACAGGATCACGAACCTCTCGATGATGCACATTGCATCATTTGGTATGTCATTTGGTGTGGAAGACAGCTGCATCAGTGCTTAGGTTAACTTTGGCAGTACTGTCCAGACTGCCCATGCAGTCTTCTTGCCATGTTTAGCAAAGCTTGACACAGTATCGCATCCAGTTAGAGCGTGGAACATTGGCAGTGCAGGAGCCTTCTCTGGTCCCAGTCCAGCTGCTATTTCATATGCTGCTAGGTATCAGAAACTTCGGCCTGTTCCGAATGCCAGCCATAGTTTGTCTTCTGGTTGCAATTCCTGTACCAAGGACACTGCCAGCACCACAACATCGGTGTCTACACTCCGGATGACTATTGAATGGTGCCCGTGCTTAGCTGCGTGAGATGCATGCAGCAATATCCGACTGTGAGCCTCTTCATGGTTGCATGGGTCGAGTGAAGTCAGATCTGGTAGTAGTGGCTTGCTAAGCACTGCCTCTCCATCAGTAATGACGAATTGCTTGTCCTCCTGGTCAAACCATTCCAAGAGAGCTGTTGAGAGAAACTTAAACATCTCGGTCTTGTTGCTGTCCACTCGTAGGAAGTTTTGCCAGTTTCCTGGTATGGATGCGGCCGCCGCCACACGTCTCCGCACGCCCTGTCCCTGCTTTGCACGTGTACTACCTTTCAGTGAATCAGCAAGGTAAGTATATCAGATCAGATCCAGGCGTGACACTGTTTGCAGCTTAGTAGATATATATGGAATGAAAATCTGATGTGTGTACTCTTCAAAGGCTTCAGCATCTGGACGATAGCTGCTCCGTCAAGCACTATACTGGTAGTGACAGGAGTATCTGTCTTAGCGTCGGAGATTTCTTCCAAACATGTGATGAGATCACTCCTGGTACCAGTGAAGAGGTTTCCACCATCGGACAGTGCAGGAGGACATGCCTGGTTCTTATGACGAAAGAACTCCTCAAGGTTTCCATCCCTCGTCTCTCAGCCAATGTACAGGCGTGCGAAGAGTTCACGGTCATTTTTGACGGAGGTGAGCTTTGCTGACCTTTGCTCTGGCTTCTTGGAGTTGAAGGGCTGAATACCTTCAGCTTGTTACGAGTTATGGGGTCGTCCACTGCCTTTGTTCTGTCCAACAGACACTCTCTGGTGAAAGCCTTGAACTGCTCTTGGCCAATCTTCTTGGCATTCATCACGGTCTCCACGGCAGCAGGACCTGCAATGTCCTTTGAATCCAGTATGACTAGATCCTGGTTCTCCTCCTCGAATGGGTTACCCATCTCCTCTATTACACCAATGAGAGAGCAGACATCTCTCACAAATGAGGCCTGTACACTTGGAGTCTGATCATGATGGCGTGTATCTGTTGTTTGCTGTCTACAGTGTTGTTTCCCGTCTTGGAATTCTTCGATCACCCTAGCAACTTCTGGTCCTGCAACCATCCAGCGACAAAGGGCACTAGGGTTGTCAGTAAGCCCAACTGCGCCAACATCTCCTTTGATGCAGGCATTATTCTGCTCATGTGCCTGGTCAGGCAGGATTGAAGAGAACACCTCTGCGTCTTTTAACTGTGAAGTGACCTACGCCGAATTTTCTGGTTATGTTTGGGTGTTTGGTAGTTAGCTCGACCATGTCCTTCAGGTGCACTGGTATCCACCTAGCATAGTGGGTATTATCTAGTGCGTGAAACCAGGGGACCAGCTGTGTCAGAGCATCTAGGTACATCACAAATGATCCCTGCTTGAGAGAACAGTCACATACTTGAACCAACAATTCTAGTTCAAGCACAGTTGCCCAGTAGCGAAACTGGGGGATGTTGTCTCGTCTCTGGTGACACCAGTTTTCAAAGGCAGGAAGGTCCTCTGCATCTCTGGTTTCTCCCAAACAGAAGCGGTTGTAGGCATGGTGTTGCAGGATGTACAGTGCTGCTGCAGTCACTTGATGTGCTCTTCAAGTGCGCAAGACATGAGATGCTCGCAAGAATAAGTCTGCTGTCCCCGCTGTCGCAATCTCAGCTTGCACCAGTGCTAGCACCCAACCACTTCCTTTCAGCCAGTCCCTAACGGTAGGCTCCACCTTCCAAGGCTGATTTTTGCCAATTTTTTTTTCTTTGCTAAAAGTCTTCCTTTTGCCTATCAGAAGGCCGTGATATGTGTAGAATTCATCTCCAGCCTCTATAATGCCCCCAATGGTCATCAACGCCCCCCTTATGTTCATAGTAAAAATAAGAAATATCATTAGTAATTGTCCAATTTTTATAGTTTACCGCTTAAAAATTGGTCGATTTCGTTTTCTAATATCAGTTACATCAAAGAAAATTAGTTCAGGGGTGACTATGAGATTATCTCCAATATTTCTGTCGTCAGACAAAAATCGTAATTTCTCTTTTTTTTCTTTTTCGGGAGAGGGGTGTATTTCTTTGCTTGTCCTGCTCTTATGCCTTAAGTAATATAATATTTAGATGTTTTAGGCTATCAAGTGACATAATACCTGCAAAAACAATGAAGGTTTTTTCCCTAAATCGAGATTTTAATTTTTGGTGAATATTTATTTCTAGGTTTCCCTCCATCATCGGCTTGGCTTTCACTAAAGTTATTGCTCGTTTTTTTCTTGCTGTGTGCTTATTTACTGTTCGACTTTGATAAAACTTTGTGTGCTTGTTCCAGGTGGAAAAACAAAACTTAATAACAGACCGAATTTCAATTCAAGACAGTAGTTTCTCACCGGTCACCAAATAACATTTAAGTCGCTAGCTCCAATTTTCTCATTTTTATTCATAAAATCCTTTATTTTCCCTGTAGGATGATAAAACTTACAGAGGATATGCCTTATTATAGTGCTAATAATGCCTGAAAATTTCATTAGCGTGTCTTGATTAGTGTATTTTTGGGAAATATATTTTACGATTGGCACCCATTCAAGGTGTTAATTTGTCTTCAGTGCCGCCATCTCGATGTGGAGACCACCAAACATCACCATTATGTGGTCTTCACCATAACTCTCTGGCCACTTCCACTGTATCTGCTTGGCCAAAGCAAACAGTGGCTGATCAAAGGTGATCACTGGTGTCTGTCCAGGATTTAGGTGTTCTACAGTATTCTTCACAATGTCCATTGAATGGCGGATCATGGCCACAGTGTAAGCACTTTCCATGAAGAGTGGGAGCAGTGACGTGGGGCAGATGAATTCAGCATTTGGTGGCTGTCGGCTAGCGCGAAATGCAGCCCAAGATGTGTTTTCATTGTCTACTGTACCAGTTTTATCTTCTAGGACTTATTTTACATTGCCTAGCCATTGGTATTCTTCATCAGTCTGCTGTTGGAAGTTTCCTCTAGCCAATGATTCTACTCTAGCAGCTGGGACAGGCGACCCCTTTATGCTGCTAGTGATGGGGGGTACATCAGTATAATAGTGCGGCAAAGGGGTGACAGTCTTGGACCGTGCATCTCCAGATTTTCCGGCAACGATGATGCTCCGATCCACTACTTCACCAGTGTAAGAGGGATGTTGTATTAAAGAAATACTGGTACCATGGAAGGAGTCTTTTGATGTTGTTGCGCTGGGTTTGTGGTCTATGTTGTCTACAACAGCAGTTGTAAACACTTCGCCACCCAACTTTGGAGGGCAGACCACTTGTTCTCTGTGAAACTGTTTGCAGATACGGTTGCCCATCTATTCTGAGAGCTGGAGCACTCTGTCATACGAGATGCTTCAGCCAACGTGTGAAAGTCTATCAACTAATTCTTTCTTGCATGTATGAGCATGCAACATCATCCCTATGTATGTTGGAAGTGGGGTCTCTTGTGCAACACTGTGCTTAACACAGGTGGACGATCTGGTGCCACGAGTTCGCTTGTGTTTGACGCTGTTGAACTTCAGTATCTGAGCTGTGGTAATTGCTGCAGGGTTAGTGTCTTCCGTGTGGTCCTTGATGCTGGGTCCCTCGAGAATCATGCTGACTAGTGCAAGCAGCAATGGTGGCACAGATTCTTCTTGACATCCTTCAGGGAATCCTGTGAAGGGCTTGGCTACTCCAAACATATGACGGTGAACAATGTGTGCAGCACATGCAAGATGAACTGCATCACTATCACTGTTCAATTCGCAGGCTTTGTCAAGAGAAGCACCGAGATCTTCTTCAAATGCCATCAATATGTCTCTCCCCTTGGTGTGTGCTCGCATGTCAGGAAACTGAGATAGTAGTCTCTGTTTCAGTCGTGTGGAGTGGACTCTCGTATCGAGCTGCACTCCGAGCTGTCTGTTCCATTCTCGACTGATAAAGGTGGACAAGATCGGCCAATATAAATACTGGTGCTGTCTCCTCATCTTGTCTTGTTTCTTCAATGTAGAGGACGAGTTCAGCAAAGGCTACTGCTGACATTGCTCTCTCTTGGTGTGAGTCATGTGGTCCTGTTGATTGGACCGATCACGCGCAGTTGTAAAGTCCTATCAAGCACTGTGGTGATATTGGGCGTCCAACGCAACCATGTCCCCACCACTGAGACGGCCAAGCAGTACTGTATCACCAAGAAGGTTTGCACAGGCACAGACCCGTCTGTCAATTTTGAATGTTACAGCTTTCCGAAGACTATTAGTCCCCGCAGGTTGTCCATAGAAAAAACAAGTTTCTGGAACCTTCTCTGTACTCGAACGTGAATGCGCCCTGATGCGTTTGCATAAAGATTGTTCCTCATCGCTCTGACCTTCTTTCCTGAGTGCTCTCTTCTGTGATCTCTGTAGTTTGGTGATGTTGTACTGGAGCTTGCACGTATGATGATATTGTGTGCCGTGTGCAACCATCGCACCTTCAATGCCATGGCCATCATCAAGTCTTTCTAATTGGAGTGATTATGGAAGCTCTCCAAGTTCACTGAATTTGATCAAGTTCTCTTCGAGTGAACTGTATCCACTACCAATGTCTTTTTTCTTAGATTGTTCAGGTTTGGTCAATGTCTCCATCTTGTCCTCTTGACATATGATGCATAACCTCCAGTCAGTAGTGGTGATGTGTTGTGATGTTGATGAAGTTTGCTCAGCATGAGCTAGTGTGAACCTCTTGGACATGGTGATCGAACTGTATTCAGAAGAACCAGCACAGTCAGTCTACAGGCATGCATGCATCACAATGAACCTGAAAAGACACAAGGTAGCATTTCTGTAATCATAAATGCCTCAAAAACTGTTACTACAACTACACTCTTAAAAGTTCCGTGTCAGACCCGGAAAGTGATCAGTTGGGGCCAAACTCCATTTTGGATCAAAAAAGACTCGGAATAGAGTTAGATTTTACACAGAAAAGGTCAGATCTGACCGAGAAATGGTCTTATTATTATACCTTATTCTGTGTCATTTTTACCCGAAATGGAGTTTGGCCCCAACTGATCGTTTTCTTGGTCATTCTTACACGGAATTTTTAAGAGTGTATTACTACCACCACCTCACCAACAGAATTAAATCATTAGATCCTCAAATAATGTAAACAGTAAATTGAGAAGCGGCCATGCAATGTAAAGCACCGATTTTGAAATCCAAAGTGGCGGTCCATAGGTAAAAATATGCAATGTATTTTGTTATCATTAGAATCTCTGTCTCCCAAAACATTGGATTCCTTGCAACCCCCCCCCCCCCCCCCGCCGGGAATCATACATTTAGACGCAAGAATCCAGTCAAAAGCAGCATTAGACCCACTGATAATCATAAATGAAGATTTCAAATTGCGGCCATTTTGAAATCAAATATGGCGTCTCAGTGGTAAAAAAATACGCAATGCAGATTAAAACCATCGAATTCCTTGCCCCCCTAAACCTACATTTAGGCACCAGAATCGAGTCAATAGCAATTTTAGATCCACAGATAAGCGCAAATGTAGATTTCAAATGGTGAATATTTTGAATTACAATATGGCAGACATGAATAGAGAATTCCAAGTGGCTCAATATCTGAAAATGTTCGCCATATGTCAATGTGCATTTGTGCCAAATTTTGTGCTTGTATCACAAAATGCAAAATAGGTTAGCTATGCTGCCCCACTATATCTGTTTTTGATGTTGTTAATAGTTTATATAGGACATATCTGTTTTGACGCTGTTACTGTTTTCAGAATGATTTATTGTTAATTTTTTCCCATCATTTATTTATTTCATTATTTCCTTTCCTCACTGGGCTATTTTTCCCTATTGGAGCCCTTGGGCTTATAGCATCTTGCTTTTCCAACTAGGGTTGTAGCTTAGCTAGTAATAATAATAATAATAATAATAATAATAATAATAATAATAATAATAATAATAATAATAATAATATTTATCTGTATTACTCTTGCTAAAACTACTGATACTATGTTGCATCTTACTAGAAGAAGGATTATTTTTCTTTATAATATCATTTAAACTGTAAGTAAGACTGTACTCATCTACCAACCTTGTTGCATCTGTAAACGACTTTTCACGGTGTATCTTCTATATATAGCTTAATGTCTGGAGATATGTTATCTTTGAAGTTTTCTAACAAAACTAAGTTCTTGAGATCATCAAAAGTATCTACTTCAGCAGAAGTTAAAAAATCACAAAACTATCTTTCTAACTTCTTTCTGTATTCCACACGCGTGTTAAACTCATCCCTTCTCAAACTTCTAAATTTCTTATGGTATGCCTCGGGCACTAACCTGTATTCAATAAAAAGTTTCTTTATTTGTATCAAATTCCTCACTTTTATCCTCAGACATACAACTATACACAGAAAGTGCCCTACCACTTAAAACTGATAGTGAATAAAAAGTCCACTTTTGTGGGGGACAACTTACTCTGTTCATTAACTTTTCAAAGGACATGAAATATTTTGTTACATCTTCGTCATCAAATTTTGGAATTAATATTAACACTGCACCCATACCTAAATTAACAGAATCATCGTTCAATGAAGAATTACTACCTAGTCTGCTACCTGATGGTTTACTTGCTGGTCTCCTACCAGGTGGGCTATTGTGAAGATTTTGTTTTCAATGAACTATTTCTAACTCCTGCTTACTCTGTTTCTCATTTTTTCCCCCGCTGTCTTTTATTTTTTTCTCTTTCAGCTTCTCTTTCATGTCTCTCATACATTCCCTGTTCTCTACTAAGAATATGCTAAAGGAGAGCATCACCATCATGACCAACAAGTTTACCTGAAGCTATCAAATCTTTTGTAATCTCACTCATTCTTCTGTTTTCTATATTCTCCCTGTTTCAATTGGTTACGTTGTCAAACATCCTGCTATGTCGCCCACTATTACTATTTTACCATCGACACTGGCTCTTAGAATAATTAAAATAAAGGTTTCTAATAACAGCCATTGAAATATGTAAAAAGAATATAAAAAGAAACCTACGAAAATATACAACGATTATTTACAAACTTATATAAAGAAAATCGATGTTACTATTTCGTTTACTTCAAGTGACAAATGAAATCAATCAAAAAATCAATAAAAAAAGGGGAACAGTCAGAAAGGTAGAAATACTTCAAGAATAGATTTCTGCAGCTGCTGAAACGATACTGGTACGGACACTTCAACCTTAAGAACATGGAAGAAGGGCGGCTGAAGTTCAGATGAAACTGGCACGATGACTTGATTCAAAGACGTCACAGAAAGGGTGGCATCAATATGGAACATCCAAAGTCTTCTCAAAGAATTCGATATTAGTATTGAACTAAGGCAGGCTGCATGCAGTGTGGGCTTCTTTTCGTCACAAGCAGGGAGGGCTGGATGTTTCAATTTGTCTCTTCTTCTCAGTCATAACAGGATTTTGGAGATAGGTGTTTGTTGTCTGAAGGGAAGGTTAGAATCTGGCTCAATCAGACTTCTGACATTCTCTGCTTCTTATCCCATTAGAACTTGGTTCTCATTTTTTTCAGACATGGTTCCTCTCTTGTCTTATGTCATGTCCTATCTCCCCTGGAAAATCTCTTCTTGAAGTTAATATACCCTTATAATGGTGGAGTTAATTACCGTTGGCAGTGGTCATTTCCATAGAGGGCTTTTGTTTAACAATTCTGCGTCTTTATTGCCTTCCTCAAAAATGCCCACTTTGATCTCACCATAGAAGCTTTTAGAATAAATTACTGATGCAATCTGGACCACATTTTATGTCGTAACAAAAGGGTAGCACGCGTCCAGCTATGAAAACATATTTCTTAAACACGGATATCCCTTTGGTTATTTCCGGCCATCCCTTGAGCCTATCAGCGTAACTCAGGTACACCCGACCATCTAGATGAAACATAACAGTGACCGTACATTAAAAACCGTAGTTTGAGGGTTTTTTGATAGTTATTAAATCCTTTGATAATAAAGGTGCACATGTGTTGCAAACAATTCACCAATTCCTGTTCTGCTGAAGGTCGCCCTTAATACTAGGACAGTAGAAGGACTGTGGAGTCCTCCTGAGCATAGAGTTAATTTCTTGGTGACCTGCTTGAAGGTTTACTGTGATCTGTCGACAAAGTTCCTCTGGGATTACCGGTCATACATACCCATCTGCGTATGTGTAAAGAACTTGGTTTTTAAAAGTTGATAGGCGATCTCTCACACCGTAAAACAGCTTAAGGCTGGTTACTTCCGGTAAGTTCTGTAGGAACCAATCACCTGCACATACCTTCGCCATCAGTAACAGGTATACAGGATCTTTGGGTGCCCTTAGACTGACTGTTTTCACGTCCATCATGAGCTCTTCCTTATGTAGAGTATTGACAGCTGCTATAGTGACAGCCACTGCCATGTTGTCCTCCAACTCAACATCACGTTCGTCAGGGGAGGTTCCAAGGTCCGGAAAACTAGATAAAAAGCTGCACACAAAACTTTTTTTACCTGGTAGATAACTAATAGTATATTAATATTTGATGGTCCTCTCTTTCAGTATGAAAAAAAAACTTGGGTTAACGAAGTTCTGCCAGAGCTCTATCTCCCTTGAGCTTGACTATGTTTTGGTGATTGGTGATAAGGGTAAGGTTAGGAAATCCAGAGAATACCAATTATAGTCTTCCTTAGGCACCAAAATACGAAAGCACGGCTTACACTTCATGGATCTCTGCCATGATCGGAACATTGCGGTTGATATCTCCATTGAACACTTTTTAGGGGCTGCAGATGCTGGAACCCTAACTGGAAAATCACTTGTTCCAGATGGTTTAACTTTGGCATGTCCAGTCTGGAAGGCCTAGATTGCACGTTGCTCTCGTGCCATCCATAAATGTGCACAAGTGCTGTCACAAAGGTCTGGTTGGTTAGATTTCATCCTGCCAGCAGATCTCCATGAAGCAACTGTAGGTGTTCGTGGGGTCGACATGCCAGCCGTTTAAGATCATAAGTAAAATACTGCGCCATGTAGGAAGTTTTGGACCGGAGTATATCAACGAGATACAGATTGTTCTGTAAGGAGTATAATTTAAGACAATGCATCTCCTACAAGAGCTGGATACAGACTGGGCGACTCGTCCTTCACCAGCATGGGATGCATGAGTCCGGAATAGTTCCATCCCTACCTATGGAGAGCATATGCCTACATATAATCTTACGTATACTCATTTGCTTATTGACGCAGATTTGCACCGCCTTGTAGTTACATTATTTGTTTTATGAATTTGGCATTACCGTCACATCATTTACTTGTATCATATATACAGTATTTCTATCACAAGGTGTTTACAAAAATATTCATAGTATTTATTTTTATCTTTTTTAATAGGCAAAGTAGACTACACAAAATTTTTTGAATAGGGTGCAATTAACTCAATAGGAGGGGTGCCCTTTTACCTCGGAAAAGTTTCCTAATAGCTGAATCTTCTGAAGTATTTTTGTCCGAATACCATCATTGTTTTCAAGCAATTACTAAGTATTACTAATTGAAACTTATTCACATTTCTCCCTCACATACAGGTTTTGTCAATAAATAATGTTAACGAATGAATATATTATAAAGTATCATGATGGTAAATCTAATTTTATTAACAACACCCATTTATGTCAATGACAGAAGCTTATTTTTTGGCGCACACTGCATAATTTTGTAATTTTTTAGATATT